>NC_057810.1:334297955-334305276 GCF_018294505.1 Triticum aestivum
TCTCTCTCTCTCTCTCTCTCTTTGTGTGTGTGTGGGGGGGGGGTCTTTCTAGTTCACATGCATAGGTCTCTCTCGCATACTATGTATGATTCTCTAGACCAAGCTAAATATCTTGGGTGCACTCATCGTACGCATACAAATTCCCTAGCTCATTGCCCGTAACTCTCTTACGCACCACTCTGTCGTCTCGGAGCTCTTCTCTCTCTCTCTCTCTCTCAAACTCTCCATCTCCCTGGATCACACATACACATGCATATCTCACCCGCACTCGATAGACCCATCTAAAACTCTATCTCTCTCCCTCGTTCTCTCTCCATATCACACGCACACACACACAAACACACACAATTTCATGCCTAATCGAGTATAATGGTCTCTTACTCAATTGTAGGCACACGTAGTCCCCCTTCTATGTATATGACTAGCTAATTCTTAGTTTCCATCACAAACATGTGCATGGTCTATCTCCATTTCTCTCGGGGCATCTTTCTATCGCACAGGCACCTCTTCCCTCGATCTCCCACCCATATAGTCCCCTCACGATCTCGAGGGGATCTCTCTATCACAAACACACCCTCTCTCCCTCCCCATGCGTCCATCTTCTCCATGCATCCCTCTCGACCTTTGTTCCTTGTTAGCCAAACCTCTATTGGACATGTGCTATAGGGTTGTCTCTCTCTGTTGCAAACAATCAAGCACTAGCTATCTTCGTGTATCTCCTCACTTCGCTTTTCTATCTCGGAGATGCATGCATGATTTGTTTGCATAAGAAACAAACACACACACTCTCTCTAATTTATTGTTTGTTGTCCCTTTCTCTTCCACACACATACTCTTTTTGCACACTCACTCACTCTCCTTCCCACGCACTTGATCTCTCTCAACTTAGGCACTCTCTTTGGTCCATAGCATCTAGATTTATTGAAAAGTCAAACATCACAAAGTTTGACCATGTACATGGAGAAAGACATTTACATCTAGAACGGCAAACATATACCATTAGATTCATTATGAGATGTAGTTTCATATGATGTATCTTTGGTATTGTACATATAAATAATATTTGCGTAAACCTGGTCAAAGTTTCCAAATCTCGACATCTAAAAAATTTATATGCACTACATTATCGAGCGGATGGAATATCTCTTTCCCCCTCTCAGCTATCTGACGCACAACTCAGCCTTATCGGGGCTCCTCCATCTCTCTCAAACTTTATATCTCACTGGTTCACACATACACATGTCTCGCTCGTGCAACATAGACCCATCTAACACTCTCCGCCCTTGTTCTCTCTCTATGATACACGCACCCCCCTAAGTACCATAATCCCTCACACCATCATAGGCGCACGCACTCCCCCCTAAGTATGACTATCTCTCACTAGCCATCAGGAACACAAGTATTGTATCCTTCCATCCATACGTCTATCTCGATATATGTCGGGGTATCTTCTATGGTGCACACACCTTGTCACTCGATCTCCCACCCATGTAGTCCCATCACGATCTCCAGGGGATCTCTCTATGACAAACATACACTCTCTCCTCCCCATGTCTGCATTTTCTCCGTACGTCTCTCTTAACCTCTCTCCCTTGTTTGTCAGACCCCTATTGGCCACGTGCTAGGGGTCTTTCTCTCTCGGTTGCAAACAACCACACACTATATCCTCACCTTTTTCGCTGTCGAAGATGCATGTGTGATATGTTTGCATAAGACACACACACTTTTTCTCTACTTTTACCGTGTGTTGTCCATGTTTCTTTCACACACGCAGACACACTTTTTTCAGTCACTCTCGCTCTCTCTCTCTCTAGTTAGGTACTCTCTCACTTCCATAAGCATATGGATGTTTTGAAAAGTCAAACCTCAGAAAAGTTTGACCAGATATATGTGGAGAAATACATTTACATCTGGAACGATCATTAGATTCATCACAACATGTACTTACTTCATGCTATCATTTATCTTTGGTATTGTAGATACAAGTAATTTCTTTATAAACTTGGTGAAAGTTTCAAAAGTTTGACTTAAAAAAATGCAGGCACTACATTATCGAACGGAGGGACTAGCTCTTTCTCTCTCTCTCTCTCTCTCTGCTATCTCTAACGGGCCTCCCCTCTCACTCGAACTCTCTATTCCGAGGGATTATATGGTCACTGTGTCAGTGTATAGCTCCGTATATTGTTTAGTTAACCGGTCAACCAGTCCACATGCTGCCTTGTCAGCTCGTGTTCTCTATCTTCGTGTGCTGGCCCATGTGGCAGTGGGTGAAAATAAGTAAACTAGAGGCCCATCTGACACGCGGTGAAGTAACAAAATTGAAACCACTCGGGGTAGCATCCTGCACGCTAGTAAATTGAGGGCACACTTCTTCTGCGTGACGGACACACTCGCGCACACTTCACCATCATCGTTGGCATGCACAGAAGGACGCACTCATGCACACGCAACACACAACACGCACCAGCACACTTGTACATCGGCGTCTCCGCCAGCTGAGATGGACGGCGAGGCAGCCAACAAGCGGAGGCGGCTCAAGCCAAAACCGCATCTGGCAAGCCTGGTGATGAGGACATCAATACAATTGTTACACCCACAGCCCCTGCTGCTATACATACTGGACCAATTACTAGAGCTCGTGCACGCCAACTAAATTACCAGGTACTTTCGTTTCTTGGTAATGATTCTAATGTTCATGAGAATATGATGCTGCCTAAATTGGATACATTTGTTTTGCTTACAAATGAAGGGCCTAGCTTGGAGAAGGATGAACATTGGAGCAAGAACAAGCATGGAGATGATGGCATGCGCAAGGGGAACAAGAACGAAGTTACAAGTGATGATTTCAGGACTTTGAAGCCACCATAATGGGTGCATGAAGCCTTGGACGAAATATACAAGATGCCACTTCATAAATTTCGTCCCGAGGCTATTTTAGGTGCTGCGTCACCTTATTATTGGGCCAGGCCCATGTAATTTCGAAATACATAAGTATAGGCTATTTTTAGAGTCCGTATGTGTGGGGAAACAAGAGATAGGGTTGATTTCGGACCCCTCCACCAAGGGCCACGAAATCCACCCCCTCTTCCTCCATATATACAGCCCTTAGGGCATCGTTTAGACCTTGGGTTTTGTTTAGATTAAAAGTTCGCCATAGCTGCAACTTCGCGTACTTCGTTTGTGTTCAACGACCAGACAAAGGCGTCACAGAACCCCATCTTGATCAATAAAGCTTTTATCTTATATTCGCAATATCCAGATTGCAATCTTAGTTTCTTGCTTGTTCTTCGTTTGCTCGCAGGAAACAGACCCTCGTGGTCAGGTTGATCGTGCTCCGGCGTGGTCAATAACCTCTCGGAGTTGGTTTAGCGATTGCTAAGGCGCGACGTCCTCGCACGTTCGTAGTCGGATCGTCAAAGTCGACTTCCACCAAAGCGAAATCCACCATCTCATCGAAAGACGGGACACCTTTGCCTCTATCAAGTGGTATCAGATTTCCAGGTTGCTCGGTGAGATTTTACAGTTTTTCGTAGTTTAGATCGAGTCTGTCTTCATACCTATAGTCCACGAAAAAGCCACAAAAAAAATTTAGGGTTAGTTCATCATATCCGAACCAATCTGAGCCTTTGCATAATCTTTTTAGGGTTTTGCTTTGTTGAATTTGCGGTTGCATCGTCGGTCTAGTTGCTGGTCTTAGAGTCTAGTCTTTTAGAGTTTCGAGTTCTGGTCATAAGTTGTCACGCCGCCGCCGCACCATCATCATCGCCCCTGCCATCTACCACCACCGCTCCGAATCCGTATCCATATACCACCACCAATTCGTGTCCATATACCACCACCGATCCATATCCATATACTACCACCGCTACCACCACCGCTGCCATATACCACCACCATATATCCACCACCAATCCGAGTTCCTTGCTTATTAGGTTTGTTTTCGACATCCATCTAGTTTCCGATTCGTGTTTCCTTGCCGGAGTAGGTTTCGGAAAAAAAAAACTGTTGGTGCTGCTGTTTCCTTACCTCCACGTCGCGAAGCAGACCTCCGCCGAGCAAGTCGTGTTCCTCTTGCGTTTGGCCAAACTGTTGGTGCTGCTGTTGATACTTCTGTGGCTCCTGCTGCTGATGCGGAGGAGGATGATTATGTGGGAGATTATGAGGATGAGGCTGATCAAAATCAACACTACGTGCAGCCACCTGTACCACCACCAGCAGGTTGACCTCAGGTATATATTCGTAATGGTAGGCCTGCACCACCACCTCAGGTACGAGATGATGTCCATATTCCTAAACTGAAATTGAATATTCCACCATTTGAGGGTAGATATGTTCCTGATATATATCTTACTTGGGAGTTAGAAACTGAACAACGATTTACATGTTTACAATATCCTGAGGAGAGACGAGTTGCTGCTGCCGTTTGTGCTTTCACTAGTTTTGCATGTGTATGGTGGTCTGAACATTGTAGATTATATCCTATTCCAACTACTTGGGCTGCTTTGAAAACTGCTATGCGTACGCGTTGGGTTCCACCATATTATCAACGTGAATTGCTTCAAAAATTGCAGCGTTTAAGACAAGGGAAAAATTCTGTAGAAGAATATTATTAGGAATTACAAACTGGCATGATTAGATGTGGTATTGTTGAGGAGAATGAAGCTATGCTTGCACGTTTTCTGGGTGGATTAAATAGAGAGATTCAGACCATTCTAGACTATAAGGAGTATACTAATATCACTCGTTTATTCCATCTTGCTTGTAAAGCTGAACGTGAAGTGCAGGATCGACAAGCATTGGGGCGAACTAACTTTTCTGCAGGCCGACCTTCATCATGGACACCACGTGCATCTTCTACTTCAACTGCACCAGCACCTCCATCCGGTGCCACCTCCAGTCGTGATACAAGAAAACAGGCACAACCACCATTATCTTCCAAGAGCGCACCTGCGGGTCCTGCACAGCGTTCTTCTTCTTCCATGGCATCAACAGGGCACACAAGTGATATTATTTGTCGTCGTTGTAAGGGAGGAGGTCATTATGCGAGGGAATGCAAATCTCCGCGTGTGATGATTGCTACCGCGGATGGTGGATATGAGTCCGCTAGTGACTATGATGAGGAGACATTGGCTCTTATTACACGTGAAGAACATGGTGGAGATGATTTTGATCATGAGACGCAATACATGGCTCCTGAAGACGCTGACAGGTATGAATGTTTAGTTGCTCAACGTGTTTTGAGTGTGCAGGTCACACAAGCTGAGCAAAATCAGAGGCACAATTTGTTCCATACCAAGGGAGTTGTGAAGGAACGTTCTGTGCGCGTCATAATAGACGGAGGGAGCTGCAACAACTTGGCTAGCATGGAGATGGTGGAGAAGCTTTCTCTCACCACAAGACCACATCCACATCCTTACTACATCCAATGGTTCAACAACAGTGGCAAGGTTAAGGTAACACGTACTGTTCGTGTGCATTTTTGATGAGGACATCAATACAATTGTTACACCCACAGCCCCTGCTGCTATACATACTGGACCAATTACTAGAGCTCGTGCACGCCAACTAAATTACCAGGTACTTTCGTTTCTTGGTAATGATTCTAATGTTCATGAGAATATGATGCTGCCTAAATTGGATACATTTGTTTTGCTTACAAATGAAGGGCCTAGCTTGGAGAAGGATGAACATTGGAGCAAGAACAAGCATGGAGATGATGGCATGCGCAAGGGAAACAAGAACGGAGTTACAAGTGATGATTTCAGGACTTTGAAGCCACCATAATGGGTGCATGAAGCCTTGGACGAAATATACAAGATGACACTTCATAAATTTCGTCCCGAGGCTATTTTAGGTGCTGCGTCACCTTATTATTGGGCCAGGCCCATGTAATTTCGAAATACATAAGTATAGGCTATTTTTAGAGTCCGTATGTGTGGGGAAACAAGAGATAGGGTTGATTTCGGACCCCTCCACCAAGGGCCACGAAATTCCCCCCTCTTCCTCCATATATACAGCCCTTCGGGCATCGTTTAGACTTTGGGTTTTGTTTAGATTAAAAGTTCGCCATAGCTGCAACTTCGCGTACTTCGTTTGTGTTCAACGACCAGACAAAGGCGTCACAGAACCCCACCTTGATCAATAAAGCTTTCATCTTATATTCGCAATATCCAGATTGCAATCTTAGTTTCTTGCTTGTTCTTCGTTTGCTCGCAGGAAATAGACCCTCGTGGTCAGGTTGATCGTGCTCCGGCGTGGTCAATAACCTCTCGGAGTTGGTTTAGCGATTGCTAAGGCGCGACGTCCTCGCACGTTCGTAGTCGGATCGTCAAAGTCGACTTCCACCAAAGCGATATCCATCATCTCATCGAAAGATCGGGACCCTCGCCTCTATCAAGTGGTATCAGATTTCCAGGTTGCTCGGTGAGATTTTACAGTTTTTCGTAGTTTAGATCGAGTCTGTTCTTCATACCTATAGTCCACGAAAAAGCCACAAAAAAAAATTAGGGTTAGTTCATCATATCCGAACCAATCTGAGCCTTTGCATAATCTTTTTAGGGTTTTGCTTTGTTGAATTTGCGGTTGCATCGTCGTGTCTAGTTGCTGGTCTTAGAGTCTAGTCTTTTAGAGTTTCGAGTTCTGGTCATAAGTTGTCACGCCGCCGCCGCACCATCATCATCACCCCTGCCATCTACCACCACCGCTTATCCACCACCGCTTCGAATCCGTATCCATATACCACCACAGCTGTCATATACCACCACCGCTGCCGTCTACCACCATATATCCACCACCAATCCGAGTTCTTGTCATATTAGGTTTGTTTTCGAGATCCATCTAGATTCCGATTCGTGTTTCCTTGCCGGAGTAGGTTTCGGAAAAAAAAGAGTCGGTTAGCCACGCTCCGTTTAGGCCCAAAATTTTTCGAAAACGCATTTTTCGAAAAAATTTCTGGCTATCCTATTTTTAGGTGTTTCTGAGTGTTTTGAGACAGGTGCCATTATAGGAAGTTTTTTTGACCCGTTTCCAGTTTTTGGGTCCGGGCAGTCAAAAAAAAAAAAAATTGGTCAAAAAAATTTCGTGCCCATCCTGTCAGTTTGAGCTAAGAAGAGTTTTGAGACACTCGCCATTATAGTGATTTTTCGCAAAAAAAAAGCAGCGCAAAAAAAAAGAAAAAAGAGCGCAAAAAAAAAGAGAGCGAAAAAAAATTCCAGAGTGTGCTTTTCCCTTGTTTACGTGCCGCGCCGTGATTTTGTTAGTGTTCTAGGCTCGCGTCTCTAGCACAGTCTAGCCTAGGACCAGCACAGTACCGTTGTTGAGC
>NC_057810.1:334306014-334348212 GCF_018294505.1 Triticum aestivum
GTTTATTCCATCTTGCTTGTAAAGCTGAACGTGAAGTGCAGGATCGACAAGCATTGGGGCGAACTAACTTTTCTGCAGGCCGACCTTCATCATGGACACCACGTGCATCTTCTACTTCAACTGCACCAGCACCTCCATCCGGTGCCACCTCCAGCCGTGATACAAGAAAACAGGCACAACCACCATTATCTTCCAAGAGCGCACCTGCGGGTCCTGCACAGCGTTCTTCTTCTTCCATGGCATCAACAGGGCACACAAGTGATATTATTTGTCGTCGTTGTAAGGGAGGAGGTCATTATGCGAGGGAATGCAAATCTCCGCGTGTGATGATTGCTACCGCGGATGGTGGATATGAGTCCGCTAGTGACTATGATGAGGAGACTTTGGCTCTTATTACACGTGAAGAACATGGTGGAGATGATTCTGATCATGAGACGCAATACATGGCTCCTGAAGACGCTGACAGGTATGAATTTTTAGTTGCTCAACGTGTTTTGAGTGTGCAGGTCACACAAGCTGAGCAAAATCAGAGGCACAATTTGTTCCATACCAAGGGAGTTGTGAAGGAACGTTCTGTGCGCGTCATCATAGACGGAGGGAGCTGCAACAACTTGGCTAGCATGGAGATGGTGGAGAAGCTTTCTCTCACCACAAGACCACATCCACATCCTTACTACATCCAATGGTTCAACAACAGCGGCAAGGTTAAGGTAACACGTACTGTTCGTGTGCATTTTAGTATCTCTACATATGCTGATTATGTTGATTGTGATGTGGTACCTATGCAAGCATGTTCCTTATTACTTGGTAGACCATGGCAATTTGATAAAAATTCTGTACACCATGGTAGAAACAATCACTATACTCTTGTTCATAAGGATAAAAATATTACTTTGCTTCCTATGACTCCTGATTCCATTTTGAAAGATGATATTAATAGAGCTAATAAAGCAAAACAGGACACGAATAAGAGTGAAAATCAGATTGTGGCAAAAGAATTTGAGCAACAAATGAAGCCTAATAATAAACCATCTAGTGTTGCTTCTGAAATTAAATTGAAAAGTGCATGTTTATTTGCCACCAAATCTGATATTGATGAGCTAGATTTCAGCAAATCTGTTTGCTATGCTTTTGTGTGCAAAGAGGCATTATTTTCATTCGAGGACTTGCCTTCCTCTTTGCCTCCTGCTGTCACTAACATTTTGCAGGAGTTCGCTGACGTCTTTCCACAAGACATGCCACCGGGATTACCGCCTATTCGAGGGATTGAGCATCAGATTGACTTAATTCCCGGTGCTTCACTGCCAAACCGTGCACCATACCGTACCAATCCAGAGGAGACGAAGGAGATTATGCGCCAAGTACAAGAGCTTCTCGACAAAGGTTATATACGCGAATCCCTTAGTCCTTGTGCTGTTCCTATTATTCTAGTGCCGAAAAAGGATGGTACATCACGTATGTGTGTTGATTGTAGAGGCATTAATAATATTACTATGCGTTATCGTCATCCTATTCCTAGGCTAGATGATATGCTTGATGAATTGAGTGGCTCTACAATATTCTCCAAAGTTGATTTGCGTAGTGGCTACCATCAAATTCGTATGAAATTGGGAGATGAATGGAAAACAGCATTTAAAACTAAGTTTGGATTATATGAGTGGTTAGTCATGCCTTTTGGGTTAACTAATGCACCTAGTACTTTCATGAGATTAATGAACGAAGTTTTACATGCTTTCATTGGACGATTTGTGGTAGTCTATTTTGATGATATACTGATTTATAGCAGATCTTTGGAAGAACATTTGGAACATTTACGTGCTGTTTTTATTGCTCTACGTGATGCACGTTTGTTTGGTAACCTTGGGAAGTGCACCTTTTGCACCGACCGAGTATCTTTTCTTGGCTATGTTGTTACTCCACAGGGAATTGAAGTTGACAAAGCCAAGATTGAAGCTATTGAGAGTTGGCCGCAGCCCAAAACGGTCACACAGGTGAGGAGTTTTCTTGGCCTCGCTGGATTCTATAGGCGTTTTGTGAGAGATTTCAGCACCATTGCTGCACCTCTCAACGAGCTTACAAACAAGGATGTGCCTTTTGTTTGGGGTACCGCACAGGAAGAAGCCTTCACGGTATTGAAAGATAAGTTGACACATGCTCCTTTACTCCAACTTCCTGATTTTAATAAGACTTTTGAGCTTGAATGTGATGCTAGTGGAATTGGATTAGGAGGTGTGTTATTACAAGATGGCAAACCTGTTGCATACTTTTCTGAAAAATTGATTGGGCCTAGTCTGAATTATTCTACTTATGATAAAGAATTATATGCTCTTGTTCGGACTTTAGAAACATGGCAACATTATTTATGGCCCAAAGAATTTGTTATACATTCTGATCATGAATCTTTGAAACATATTAAAAGTCAAGCTAAACTGAATCGTAGACATGCTAAATGGGTTGAATTCATTGAGACTT
The DNA here is from genome assembly GCF_018294505.1 of Triticum aestivum. Classification (NCBI taxonomy): domain Eukaryota; kingdom Viridiplantae; phylum Streptophyta; class Magnoliopsida; order Poales; family Poaceae; genus Triticum; species Triticum aestivum. Next base: position 334,308,487 of record NC_057810.1, read on the forward strand.
TCCCTTATGTCATTAAACACAAGAAGGGAAAAGAAAATGTTATTGCTGATGCCTTGTCTCGTCGCTATACTATGCTTTCACAACTTGACTTCAAAATATTTGGTTTGGAGACCATCAAAGATCAATATGTGCATGATGCTGATTTTAAAGATGTAATGCAGAATTGTAAAGAAGGAAGAATGTGGAACAAGTTTGTTGTTAACGATGGATTTGTGTTTCGTGCTAACAAGCTATGCATTCCAGCTAGCTCCGTTCGTCTTTTGTTGTTGCAGGAGGCGCATGGAGGAGGATTAATGGGACACTTTGGCGTGAAGAAGACGGAGGACGTACTTGCTACACATTTCTTTTGGCCAAAGATGAGACGGGATGTTGATCGTTTTATTGCTCGCTGCACTACATGTCAAAAAGCTAAGTCACGACTCAATCCTCATGGTTTATATATGCCTTTGCCTGTACCTAGTGTTCCTTGGGAGGATATATCTATGGACTTTGTTTTAGGTTTACCTCGAACAAAGAAGGTGATGAGGACATCAATACAATTGTTACACCCACAGCCCCTGCTGCTATACATACTGGACCAATTACTAGAGCTCGTGCACGCCAACTAAATTACCAGGTACTTTCGTTTCTTGGTAATGATTCTAATGTTCATGAGAATATGATGCTGCCTAAATTGGATACATTTGTTTTGCTTACAAATGAAGGGCCTAGCTTGGAGAAGGATGAACATTGGAGCAAGAACAAGCATGGAGATGATGGCATGCGCAAGGGGAACAAGAACGGAGTTACAAGTGATGATTTCAGGACTTTGAAGCCACCATAATGGGTGCATGAAGCCTTGGACGAAATATACAAGATGCCACTTCATAAATTTCGTCCCGAGGCTATTTTAGGTGCTGCGTCACCTTATTATTGGGCCAGGCCCATGTAATTTCGAAATACATAAGTATAGGCTATTTTTAGAGTCCGTATGTGTGGGGAAACAAGAGATAGGGTTGATTTCGGACCCCTCCACCAAGGGCCACGAAATTCCCCCCCTCTTCCGCCATATATACAACCCTTAGGGCATCGTTTAGACTTTGGGTTTTGTTTAGATTAAAAGTTCGCCATAGCTGCAACTTCGCGTACTTCGTTTGTGTTCAACGACCAGACAAAGGCGTCACAGAACCCCACCTTGATCAATAAAGCTTTCATCTTATATTCGCAATATCCAGATTGCAATCTTAGTTTCTTGCTTGTTCTTCGTTTGCTCGCAGGAAACAGACCCTCGTGGTCAGGTTGATCGTGCTCCGGCGTGGTCAATAACCTCTCGGAGTTGGTTTAGCGATTGCTAAGGCGCGACGTCCTCGCACGTTCGTAGTCGGATCGTCAAAGTCGACTTCCACCAAAGCGAAATCCACCATCTCATCGAAAGACGGGACACCTTTGCCTCTATCACCGCTAGTAACTATGATGAGGAGACTTTGGCTCTTATTACACGTGAAGAACATGGTGGAGATGATTCTGATCATGAGACGCAATACATGGCTCTTGAAGACGCTGACAGGTATGAATGTTTAGTTGCTCAACGTGTTTTGAGTGTGCAGGTCACACAAGCTGAGCAAAATCAGAGGCACAATTTGTTCCATACCAAGGGAGTTGTGAAGGAACGTTCTGTGCGCGTCATCATAGACGGAGGGAGCTGCAACAACTTGGCTAGCATGGAGATGGTGGAGAAGCTTTCTCTCACCACAAGACCACATCCACATCCTTACTACATCCAATGGTTCAACAACAGCGGCAAGGTTAAGGTAACACGTACTGTTCGTGTGCATTTTAGTATCTCTACATATGTTGATTATGTTGATTGTGATGTGGTACCTATGCAAGCATGTTCCTTATTACTTGGTAGACCATGGCAATTTGATAAAAATTCTGTACACCATGGTAGAAACAATCACTATACTCTTGTTCATAAGGATAAAAATATTACTTTGCTTCCTATGACCCCTGATTCCATTTTGAAAGATGATATTAATAGAGCTAATAAAGCACAACAGGAGAAGAATAAGAGTGAAAATCAGATTGTGGCAAAAGAATTTGAGCAACAAATGAAGCCTAATAATAAACCATCTAGTGTTGCTTCTGAAATTAAATTGAAAAGTGCATGTTTATTTGCCACCAAATCTGATATTGATGAGCTAGATTTCAGCAAATCTGTTTGCTATGCTTTTGTGTGCAAAGAGGCATTATTTTCATTCGAGGACGTGCCTTCCTCTTTGCCTCCTGCTGTCACTAACATTTTGCAGGAGTTCGCTGACGTCTTTCCACAAGACGTGCCACCGGGATTACCGCCTATTCGAGGGATTGAGCATCAAATTGACTTAATTCCCGGTGCTTCACTGCCAAACCGTGCACCATACCGTACCAATCCAGAGGAGACGAAGGAGATTATGCGTCAAGTACAAGATCTGCTCGACAAAGGTTATATACGCGAATCCCTTAGTCCTTGTGCTGTTCCTATTATTCTAGTGCCAAAAAAGGATAGTACATCACGTATGTGTGTTGATTGTAGAGGCATTAATAATATTACTATTCGTTATCGTCATCCTATTCCTAGGCTAGATGATATGCTTGATGAATTGAGTGGCTCTACAATATTCTCCAAAGTTGATTTGCGTAGTGGATACCATCAAATTCGTATGAAATTGGGAGATGAATGGAAAACAGCATTTAAAACTAAGTTTGGATTATATGAGTGGTTAGTCATGCCTTTTGGGTTAACTAATGCGCCTAGTACTTTCATGAGACTAATGAACGAAGTTTTACGTGTTTTCATTGGACGATTTGTGGTAGTCTATTTTGATGATATACTGATTTATAGCAGATCTTTGGAAGAACATTTGGAACATTTACGTGCTGTTTTTATTGCTCTACGTGATGCACGTTTGTTTGGTAACCTTGGGAAGTGCACCTTTTGCACCGACCGAGTATCTTTTCTTGGCTATGTTGTTACTCCACAGGGAATTGAAGTTGACAAAGCCAAGATTGAAGCTATTGAGAGTTGGCCGCAGCCCAAAATGGTCACACAAGTGAGGAGTTTTCTTGGCCTCGCTGGATTCTATAGGCGTTTTGTGAGAGATTTCAGCACCATTGCTGCACCTCTCAACGAGCTTACAAAGAAGGATGTGCCTTTTGTTTGGGGTACCGCACAGGAAGAAGCCTTCATGGTATTGAAAGATAAGTTGACACATGCTCCTTTACTCCAACTTCCTGATTTTAATAAGACTTTTGAGCTTGAATGTGATGCTAGTGGAATTGGATTAGGAGGTGTGTTATTACAAGATGGCAAACCTGTTGCATACTTTTCTGAAAAATTGAGTGGGCCTAGTCTGAATTATTCTACTTATGATAAAGAATTATATGCTCTTGTTCGGACTTTAGAAACATGGCAACATTATTTATGGCCCAAAGAATTTGTTATACATTCTGATCATGAATCTTTGAAACATATTAAAAGTCAAGCTAAACTGAATCGTAGACATGCTAAATGGGTTGAATTCATTGAGACTTTCCCTTATGTCATTAAACACAAGAAGGGAAAAGAAAATGTTATTGCTGATGCATTGTCGCGTCGCTATACTATGCTTTCACAACTTGACTTCAAAATATTTGGTTTGGAGACCATCAAAGATCAATATGTGCATGATGCTGATTTTAAAGATGTAATGCAGAATTGTAAAGAAGGAAGAATGTGGAACAAGTTTGTTGTTAACGATGGATTTGTGTTTCGTGCTAACAAGCTATGCATTCCAGCTAGCTCCGTTCGTCTTTTGTTGTTGCAGGAGGCGCATGGAGGAGGATTAATGGGACACTTTGGCGTGAAGAAGACGGAGGACGTACTTGCTACACATTTCTTTTGGCCAAAGATGAGACGGGATGTTGAGCGTTTTATTGCTCGCTGCACTACATGTCAAAAAGCTAAGTCACGACTCAATCCTCATGGTTTATATATGCCTTTGCCTGTACCTAGTGTTACTTGGGAGGATATATCTATGGACTTTGTTTTAGGTTTACCTCGAACAAAGAAGGGGAGGGATAGTATATTTGTTGTCGTGGATAGATTCTCGAAAATGGCACACTTTATACCATGTCATAAAAGTGATGATGCTGTTAATGTTGCTGATTTGTTCTTTCGTGAAATTATTCGCTTGCATGGTGTGCCACATACTATTGTTTCAGATCATGATACTAAATTTCTTAGCCACTTTTGGAGATGTTTATGGGCTAAGTTGGGGACTAAACTGCTTTTTAGTACTACTTGTCGCCCCCAAACTGATGGACAAACTGAAGTAGTCAATAGAACGTTGTCTACTATGCTTAGGGCTGTTTTAAAGAATAATAAGAAAATGTGGGAGGAATGCTTGCCTCATATTGAATTTGCTTATAATCGTTCATTGCATTCTACTACTAAGATGTGCCCTTTTGAAGTTGTGTATGGTTTCCTACCTCGTGCACCTATTGATTTGTTGCCTCTTCCATCTTCGGAGAAGGTTAATTTTGATGCTAAACAACGTGCTGAATTGATTTTAAAAATGCATGAGTTAACTAAGGAAAACATTGAGCGTATGAATGCTAAATATAAACTTGCTGGAGATAAGGGTAGAAAACATGTTGTGTTTGCACCTGGAGATCTTGTTTGGTTACATTTGCGTAAGGATAGATTTCCTGATTTGCGCAAATCAAAGTTAATGCCACGTGCTGATGGTCCCTTTAAGGTGTTAGAGAAAATAAATGATAATTGATAGAGGCGAGGGTCCCGATCTTTCGATGAGATGATGGATATCGCTTTGGTGGAAGTCGACTTTGACGATCCGACTACGAACGTGCGAGGACGTCGCGCCTTAGCAATCGCTAAACCAACTCCGAGAGGTTATTGACCACGCCGGAGCACGATCAACCTGACCACGAGGGTCTGTTTCCTGCGAGCAAACGAAGAACAAGCAAGAAACTAAGATTGCAATCTGGATATTGCGAATATAAGATGAAAGCTTTATTGATCAAGGTGGGGTTCTGTGACGCCTTTGTCTGGTCGTTGAACACAAACGAAGTACGCGAAGTTGCAGCTATGGCGAACTTTTAATCTAAACAAAACCCAAAGTCTAAACGATGCCCTAAGGGCTGTATATATGGAGGAAGAGGGGGGGGAATTTCGTGGCCCTTGGTGGAGGGATCCGAAATCAACCCTATCTCTTGTTTCCCCACACATACAGACTCTAAAAATAGCCTATACTTATGTATTTCGAAATTACATGGGCCTGGCCCAATAATAAGGTGACGCAGCACCTAAAATAGCCTCGGGACGAAATTTATGAAGTGGCATCTTGTATATTTCGTCCAAGGCTTCATGCACCCATTATGGTGGCTTCAAAGTCCTGAAATCATCACTTGTAACTCCGTTCTTGTTCCCCTTGCGCATGCCATCATCTCCATGCTTGTTCTTGCTCCAATGTTCATCCTTCTCCAAGCTAGGCCCTTCATTTGTAAGCAAAACAAATGTATCCAATTTAGGCAGCATCATATTCTCATGAATATTAGAATCATTACCAAGAAATGAAAGTACCTGGTAATTTAGTTGGCGTGCACGAGCTCTAGTAATTGGTCCAGTATGTATAGCAGCAGGGGCTGTGGGTGTAACAATTGTATTGATGTCCTCATCAAAAACGGTCACACAAGTGAGGAGTTTTCTTGGCCTCGCTGGATTCTATAGGCGTTTTGTGAGAGATTTCAGCACCATTGCTGCACCTCTCAATGAGCTTACAAAGAAAGATGTGCCTTTTCTTTGGGGTACTGCACAGGAAGAAGCTTTCACGGTATTGAAAGATAAGTTGACACATGCTCCTTTACTCCTACTTCCTGATTTTAATAAGACTTTTGAGCTTGAATGTGATGCTAGTGGAATTGGATTAGGAGGTGTGTTATTACAAGATGGCAAATCTGTTGCATACTTTTCTGAAAAATTGAGTGGGCCTAGTCTGAATTATTCTACCTATGATAAAGAATTATATGCTCTTGTTCGGACTTTAGAAACATGGCAACATTATTTATGGCCCAAAGAATTTGTTATACATTCTGATCATGAATCTTTGAAACATATTAAAAGTCAAGCTAAACTGAATCGTAGACATGCTAAATGGGTTGAATTCATTGAGACTTTCCCTTATGTCATTAAACACAAGAAGGGAAAAGAAAATGTTATTGCTGATGCATTGTCTCGTCGCTATACTATGCTTTCACAACTTGACTTCAAAATATTTGGTTTGGAGACCATCAAAGATCAATATGTGCATGATGCTGATTTTAAAGATGTAATGCAGAATTGTAAAGAAGGAAGAATGTGGAACAAGTTTGTTGTTAACGATGGATTTGTGTTTCGTGCTAACAAGCTATGCATTCCAGCTAGCTCCGTTCGTCTTTTGTTGTTGCAGGAGGCGCATGGAGGAGGATTAATGGGACACTTTGGCGTGAAGAAGACGGAGGACGTACTTGCTACACATTTCTTTTGGCCAAAGATGAGACGGGATGTTGAGCGTTTTATTACTCGCTGCACTACATGTCAAAAAGCTAAGTCACGACTCAATCCTCATGGTTTATATATGCCTTTGCCTGTACCTACTGTTCCTTGGGAGGATATATCTATGGACTTTGTTTTAGGTTTACCTCGAACAAAGAAGGGGAGGGATAGCATATTTGTTGTCGTGGATAGATTCTCGAAAATGGCACACTTTATACCATGTCATAAAAGCGATGATGCTGTTAATGTTGCTGATTTGTTCTTTCGTGAAATTATTCGCTTGCATGGTGTGCCAAATACTATTGTTTCAGATCGTGATACTAAATTTCTTAGCCACTTTTGGAGTTGTTTATGGGCTAAGTTGGGGACTAAACTGCTTTTTAGTACTACTTGTCACCCCCAAACTGATGGACAAACTGAAGTAGTCAATAGAACGTTGTCTACTATGCTTAGGGCTGTTTTGAAGAATAATAAGAAAATGTGGGAGGAATGCTTGCCTCATATTGAATTTGCTTATAATCGTTCATTGCATTCTACTACTAAGATGTGCCCTTTTGAAGTTGTGTATTGTTTCCTACCTCGTGCACCTATTGATTTGTTGCCTCTTCCATCTTCGGAGAAGGTTAATTTTGATGCTAAACAACGTGCTGAATTGATTTTAAAAATGCATGAGTTAACTAAGGAAAACATTGAGCGTATGAATGCTAAATATAAACTTGCTGGAGATAAGGGTAGAAAACATGTTGTGTTTGCACCTGGAGATCTTGTTTGGTTACATTTGCGTAAAGATAGATTTCCTGATTTGCGCAAATCAAAGCTAATGCCACGTGCTGATGGTCCCTTTAAGGTGTTAGAGAAAATAAATGATAATGCATACAAACTTGAGCTGCCTGCAGATTTTGGGGTTAGTCCCACTTTTAACATTGCAGATTTGAAGCCTTATTTGGGTGAGGAAGATGAGCTTCCGTCGAGGACGACTTCATTTCAAGAAGGGGAGGATGATGAGGACATCAATACCATTGTTACACCCACAGCCCCTGCTGCTATACATACTGGACCAATTACTAGAGCTCGCGCACGCCAACTAAATTACCAGGTACTTTCATTTCTTGGTAATGATTCTAATGTTCATGAGAATATGATGCTGCCTAAATTGGATACATTTGTTTTGCTTACAAATGAAGGGCCTAGCTTGGAGAAGGATGAACATTGGAGCAAGAACAAGCATGGAGATGATGGCATGCGCAAGGGGAACAAGAACGGAGTTACAAGTGATGATTTCAGGACTTTGAAGCCACCATAATGGGTGCATGAAGCCTTGGACGAAATATACAAGATGCCACTTCATAAATTTCGTCCCGAGGCTATTTTAGGTGCTGCGTCACCTTATTATTGGGCCGGGCCCATGTAATTTCGAAATACATAAGTATAGGCTATTTTTAGAGTCCGTATGTGTGGGGAAACAAGAGATAGGGTTGATTTCGGACCCCTCCACCAAGGGCCACGAAATTCCCCCCTCTTCCTCCATATATACAGCCCTTAGGGCATCGTTTAGACTTTGGGTTTTGTTTAGATTAAAAGTTCGCCATAGCTGCAACTTCGCGTACTTCGTTTGTGTTCAACGACCAGACAAAGGCGTCACAGAACCCCGCCTTGATCAATAAAGCTTTCATCTTATATTCGCAATATCCAGATTGCAATCTTAGTTTCTTGCTTGTTCTTCGTTTGCTCGCAGGAAACAGACCCTCGTGGTCAGGTTGATCGTGCTCCGGCGTGGTCAATAACCTCTCGGAGTTGGTTTAGCGATTGCTAAGGCGCGACGTCCTCGCACGTTCGTAGTCGGATCGTCAAAGTCGACTTCCACCAAAGCGATATCCATCATCTCATCGAAAGATCGGGACCCTCGCCTCTATCACCTGGACTTCATCAGCAGCCTCCCCGATGACATGCTGCTCGTCATCATCATCCTCCTCCCTGTCAAGTCTGTCGTGCGGACTAGCCTGCTCTTCCGGCGATGGCGCCCCCTCTGGAGCCGCGTCCCCCTCAACCTCACCATCGACAGCTGCCTCTGTGATGGGGATTGCAAACGCATGGCCGCAGTCTCCAAGATCCTTTCATGGCACCCTGGGCCAGCCAGACGCCTTGACATCTGCATGTTCTGTACCAATTACAAGGTCCAAGCCAAGTTCGACGAGTGGTTCTTATCCCCCGCCCTAGATCAGCTCGAGGAGCTCAGCTTTGAAGCTAGACGATGTCGCTCGCTGCCCATCATCCGCGCTCTGCCTCACGCCAACGCTGCGCCACTCCAGCTTTAGCTCCTGCTATCTTCCCCAGATTAATGTCGCGCCCGCCCTTCTTCTTCCTCAACTCAAGCAGCTCGACCTCTTCGACGTATGCATCTCGAATAAGGCTATGGAGCAGCTGCTCTGCAGCTGTACTGCGCTCGAGTACATTCGTCTTCAGCAGATCCACGGGTTCATTATCCTCCACATCGCCTCGACGAATCTCCAATGGATTTATGTGTATTGCTGGCCCCACAACAAGACATCAATTAGGAAGAGATCACTCCAGCTGTTCCGCGTTATGGTCATTGAGAATGCACGTTTCCTTGACAGATTGCTTGTATCTGATCTAGAAGGTCCAACAAAAATCAGTGTCATTGACACATCGAAATTGACAGTGTTGGTGTACTCGTGTGCCAAATTCTCTGAACTCTTTATTGGAATCATAATCGTTCACGTACAACACTCATCTTCTTCTCGGTCTTCTTGAAAGTCACATTTTAAAATTTCTTCTTGATGTATTTACAACTGTCACCCAAAAAATGTTTCCCACAAGCTTGACCCAGTCTATGCATACAGTGAAGATCTTGGCAATAAAATCTATCGGCCCCAATCTAGATCAAGTTGCTGGATTCCTTGCATGCTTTCCATGCACAAAGAAGCTACTCATCGAGGTGAAACTTCTTTCCTATTAGTAAACGGTAAACACAACGTAGCTCAATTTTTTCATAATTTTCGCAAATTACGATGATAGGTGTGGTGTTCAAAACTGCATCTATGCACTGCACTGAAAGAAATGTTTTTAGTATTTTTTCTCACGTGATCACCTGCATTGTTTTTTGTTGTTGTACTACTACTATAGTAGCCTAGGCTAGTCATAGTGGCAAGTAACTTAGACTAGTAACTCTATGGTTACCCTAAGAGCAAGTACTACCTCCGTCCTGGTTTACTCTTCCTATTTTGTAGTATCAAAATTTGACCATAGATTTGACGGACGAAATGCTAATGCATGCCACTAAAAATTATATTGTTGGATTCGTATTTGAACATAATTTCAAATGGTATAATTTATGGTGATATGCATTGGCATTTTCTTAGGTAAATATATGGTCAAATTTTACACTAAATACGAGGTAGTACAAAAGTGGGCTATAACGGCCCTCCACTATGTAGGCCAAACATGTGCCAAATTCACTTGTGATGCATTTTGCATCTATGCCCATCCATTGCTCACCTGTTGGCCCAATCTGGATCACCTAGTTTGCTTCGGTGCCAAATTAACTCACGCAATGAAATAGCACTTGCGTGGGAGAGGGAGAGGACCAAGGCAATAAAAAACACTTGTTTGGGAGAGTGAGAGGCTGGTGTAGTTGGTTTGATTGATTTGTTTATACATGTGGGTCTGTGTGCACAGTGGTGCCAACTCTCTCAGATCGCTAGAGCGGTGCCAAAATCTTTTGATTGGACATCGATGTGAATTATGTGGCATACTTTTGAGAGACATGGCATTGGCCACATAGTGGAAGGCAACAAATGCCCAAGATCTTCATGTGCTCCTAGGTAAATGAGAGGAAAGAGAGAGAGAGAGTCAAAAAATATCACTAGCTAGCTAACCCTATCATATGCCTTGTTTTAAAAAAACCTATCGTATGAGCGAATAATATTGGTACCTCTTGATGACACGGCAATCTTATATAGCCAGCTGCTCTAATATGTTCTCTTCTTTTGCAGATAAAAAAGACCTAAAAGTGAAAAAAGTGTTGCACTATAACAATCTCATCGAATGCCTTGATCTCCATCTTCTAGAAGTTGATTTAATCGACTACCGAGGCAGCACCTCTGAGATTAAATTGGCCAAGTTCTTTGTTCTGGAGGCAAGTGTGGTCAAGGTAATGAGGTTTGGTGTTCTTTGGCGCAACAATAAATGGCATGCTGATCATCGCAAGCGTCTAAGCCTAAATGACAAAGTCTCCGCAGAAGCTGAATTTGTTTCTGGAACATCAAGTGACCAGAGACTTGGAAATGTATTTGCCCATTGGTGACTTGTTAGGGCGGTGGATTTTCGTTTGTACGATAATGCTGCATCCACCTAAAGTAACGAAAGTTCTTACGTAAACTTCCTAGTAATCCCCCCTTTGTAGGTGCAGCATTACTCCTAACATTTGTAATATTAGTTTGAAACTTGTACGTATTGCCGTGTCCTATTCCCGCGTTTTCAAAATCCTGCCAATCAAATAGGTCCTGAGTTGGTGATGATGTTGTGCCTGCCATCTTTCACCAATAGCCGTAGGATCTAGATCTGATGCATACAAACCAAACTTCTGAAGTTTTGCAAAAAGATACGCGCACATGTTCCCTATTTACAAACAACTCCTTGTCTCCCACAATCAGCCTTATCTCCTCCCCACCACATCGAGAAGGCCATGGAAAAATCTAGCACAATGGCCGCTGCCGCCGCCGTCCACCCCCAAACTAGGTGTTCTGTGCAATGCACGGGCATGTACGCATGGGAAATTATGTCGAACACGGCTAGTTGTAAGCAGGCTAGTTGTACAAGCATGATGATAGTGACTGTAGACGATGAGGCTGACTTTGGTATGCCGAACACGGCACCTACACTTAGGAGTCATCTCCGGCAAAGGGTCTTGTCACTTTACTGTGAGGAGCAGCATGTAATAATTTGACAAACGGGTAGCACAGTACTACTACATTGGTAGTACTACAACTAGTACTAGAACCACCGTCTGGATTTAGTAGTACTATCACGTCCATTTGGATTTAGTATTTGACTAGCAATATCTAAGTAATGGCTAGCCTAGTAATGCATGTCATAGAAAATATACTACTCCCTCTGTAAATAAATACATGGTGTATTGCTTTATTCCTTCCGGTAGATGGCTCAAATCTGAAGTCTCATCAATCAGATTACTATTGTACTCACTGAGCGCTCAGCTTGGTAAGCTACCAGCAAAAAATTGCAATCAAAGACTACTATTGTACTCCCTCCGTACTGGTGCATTAGTCATGTTACGAAAACCAACTACTAGTAATCCCAAACTTTTAGGCGCGGTGCATTAACTACCCACCTTGTTCCCAGTTTTTTGCCAAGAAAAAAGAAATCACCCAATACGAGATGTGGGGTGCGTATGCATGCAATGACTTGAGACTACTTAGCACAACATTTTTGGTTACATGCATTAACATTTCATTAGTTAAATCAAAGGTCAAAACTTGGCGCCAAATGCAAAGGGGACCAATAAACCAGTAAACATAAAAGTTCTCTCGTTTGGCCCCAACTAGAGGTCCGTTGAGATGACTATACCGCATCAACACAGAGGGGGATGAAACTTCATTGACTTATTGCACCTGCCTTTGGGTGTATGACAGGTGGACCCAACGGGTGGCTGGCCCACCTGTCATACAGCCATAGGTAGGTGCAATTAAGGCACCAGAGCTCAGTCCATTGCATTCGCGTGTGTGTTGGCCATCTACTCCTCGGCCCTCTACTTCACCTGCCTTTGTTGTATGACAGGTGGGCAAGCCACCTGTTGGGCCCACCTATCATACACCAAAGGCAGGTGCAGTAAGTCAATGAAGTTGCGTCCGAATGCAACGCAGTCTGCACTTCTCATATAAAGGCTCCCCGCCAGTCCAATCTACGAAATCCTACGCACCTACGCACCTTAACCAAGGGCAAGAGTACACTCCAATCGCAAGATCAGTTGACAAGAAGCTAAACCCAAGGAGGCGAGAGCGCGAGCATCAGCCAGCTGTGCCAAATGGTCCACGACACCGACCTGTGGTCGGACACTGATGAACGTCTCCAGGTCATGCTTGAGGCTTCCAGGGCGAGATGCCGCTTGGATGACAGCTTCGTCTCCTTGTTCGACGAGTCCTCGTTGGCTTCCTCGACAAGTTCACCATCGTCAAGAAGCTCTCGGACGACCTTGACGTACGCCTCCAGCCCATGTGCCCAGGCCGTGCGATGCTCTCCACCCTCAATGGCCTCTACGGTGACAACCTCTTCGATGCACTGGTGGCCCTGCGACTGCCCGCCGTCGCGCAGGAGAATCTCCACCTCGAAGTCGCGCTCGTCGCGCAGCGCCTGGCGCAGCAAGACACCGTCGACATAATCACCCACGTCTATGCGCAAATCGTCCACAAGGACTACTACATGCAAGAGGAGGACGATAGGTCTCGGGCCTTCTTAGACAGTAGGCCAACCTTGGACGGTATTGTTCAGAAGCACATTGAGCTCACTGCCAATGCCGCTGCTTCTCACACGTCGGTTAGTGACGCGCACTAGGGCATGAGGATGTCGGTTATGGATCCGTATGTATTTTTATCTTTCCGTCAAATCCATGTAGTAGTATATTGTACTACTAGTAATTATCTTACTTTTCGCATCAACTTCATAATTTTCGTATGTACTCCATGCATGAATGGCGCCAGAACCAAACTTATCATTACTCTATGGAAAATCGTTATTTCTATCTATTGGTCTCGCCATGGAGCAGAACCAAATTTTGAAAGTTACAAGTTCAAAAGGAAAAGCCTGGCGTGTTCGCGTCGCACCCCCACACGGTCGGTCCGACATGCCGCCCAAGGGGAATGTGTGTTGTGTTGCATTTTCACTTACAAGTGGGACCACAGTTGAGCAACCCGACTATCGGCAAACCCCCACCCTGCCCACCATGCAATGGCGGAGAAAATAGGAGGGAGAAGAGATGGTTGTAGCACAGACTCCAAGAAACTTGGCGGTAGATGGGACTCGTGTGGGTGGCTTGTGTCGTACTGCTAGACATGAATGCTAGTTATGGCCCATGCCACCCAACTATATCGAGCCTATAGCGAGGTGCTGGTTACGTAGAACAAATTTCCTGGAGTCGGTGCTCAGCCCTCCTCTCTCTCTTCTCAGCCAGCCAGCAGATGCGCGGAGCCCATCGTTTGTTTGCTCATATGCGGTCCCACATATCAGTGAAAACACAAGACGACCCACTGAACTTGGACATCTTTCACCTCGACGTGCTGGTGATGAAAAATAAATCCAATAAAGATCTTCAGTGGCCGCTTTTGGAGTTAGTCAACAGTAGGATTCTATTTACAGTTTAGCCCAAGATGCACATCACATGGGTTCAATGTCAGGACCCCGACTCAATGCCACATCGATCTAGCATGTAACACCTCATATCACTTTGCGGCCTCACGCACGGTATTCCCACGGGTGTCGCCTTACCTTTGCCCGGGACCGTTTGCGCCTTTTGGCACACGTATATGACAGTGTCGCTAGCATCCATATGATAAGGAGCCCGGGCTGACATGGCTAGTCGTAAACCCAAAGTGGCACAGACTTACAGGGACAGGCATCCATGACCCAGCATCGAACGTGTCGGTCATCAGCGAGTGAATCCAGGCTGTAGCACTGGGCTAGCAGGACTCCGGTGAACCGGGCTGTAGCGGGCTAACAGGACTCCGGTATTCATCGCGTGACATTTCCCCGAAGGGACAGACACAGGAACGAAGAAGGACACATGCCGGCCAGCCTAAGTGTTCCGGAGCAATAGCAAGCTACCATGGCTCAGTGGAAACACTAGGAGACATTTCCCCGTAAGAGAGGCTACTAAAGATAAACAACTAGATGGTCAGATCCCACACATACCAAGCATTTCAATAACATACACACAATATGCTTGATATGTGCAAATACAACATGGCATCACAACATGACTCTACGACTCAAGTAATTTATTCAATAGGCTCCGAGGAGCGAGATATTACAAACATGGGTCTCATGACCCAACAATCAGAGCATACAAATCAAAGCACAAGCGGAAGCTATCATGTCTGGGTACAGACATCTATAACTGAAAAAAGGCTGAGAAGCCTGACTATCTACCAAATCCTGCCGGGGCACAAGACCGTAGCTGAGGTAACAAGCTAAACGTCGAAGTCCACGTGGAACTACTAGTGAGACCGAAGTCTCTCTGCAAAAACATAAAATAGGCAAACGTGAGTACAAATGTACCCAGCAAGACTTACATCAAAACTAACTACATATGCATCATTGTCAACAAGGGGATGGTGGGGTTTAACTGCAGCAGGCCAGCTTTGACTCGGTGGCTATCCTAAACTACGACTGCAAGCAACTCTTTTGAGGTGGCGCACACGAGTCCACATATTCACCATATCAATACACCACTATGGATCCGCTCCCGTCTCCCTACGAGAACGCCAACCATAGCACTCACGCTTATCTTGCGTATTTTAGAGTATCCACTTTCACTTGTCTATGAACTGATATAAGAAACCCAGAAGTCCTTTTCCGCGGACACGGCTATTCGAATAGATGATGTTAACCCTGCAGGGGTGTACTTCTTCATACATGTTTCCACCACTTAGCGTCTGCACACGATATGTGCTCGGCAGACTTCAAGCGAAAGCCGACGTGGGTGTAGACCACGACCTACCTAAACACTCAAGTCTCTAGTCCAGGTTTATCGCCTATTCGGGTTCCATCCATGAGGAGATCCGGCCGGAGTTTCGCTCACAGCCCCAAACGATGTGAACAGGGTTCCCGAGATACCAAACGGGCATCCGGTACACCGTGCCACGTACCTACCGCATCACAGCCCACCCCTACGGTCAGTGCTGTCCACGGCCTCCAGTAAGCTACAAACACCAGAAACTACTTGCAACTCCTGGACAGAGGACTAGGGTGAATAAGAAGTCGAGCGGGGTCATATTTCAGGGCCCAATGTATGGTAGTAGCTGAATCATGGATCACAAACACAGAACTCAGTTCCTGAGGACGGCTTCAATGAGACAACCCACCATGTACTCCTACATGGCCTCTCACCGACACCTTTTACCAAATCGTGTTCACACACTTAGCTCACACACAGTAGGACATGTTCACCCGCCTCTGATTCATCCCCGATGAATCAGACCTGACTCAACTCTAAGCAGTAGCAGGCATGACAAACAAGCATGAATGAGTAGGCACATCAGGGCTCAAACAACTCCTACTCATGCTAGTGGGTTTCATCTATTTACTGTGGCAATGACAGGTCATGCAAAGGATAAAGGGGTTCAGCTACCGCAGCAAGTAACAGTTGAATCGTTGTTGTCCTAATGCATTAAAAGAGAGCAGGAGCGAGAGAGTAGGATTGTATCGGAATGAACAAGGGGGTTTTGCTTGCCTGGCACTTCTGAAGATAACATTGAGTCTTCATCAGTGTCAACGATCACATCATCGGTATCACGTCTATCGAGAGGGGACAAATACCGGCAACATAGAAGGGAACACAATCAATGCAATGCACAATATGATGCATGATCATGACATGGCAAAATGAATGTGTTTTGGGCTAATGCAACTAGCAACAGATTAAATGAAGTTGGTTTGAATACAAGGTTCAAATTCAAACTCCATATGTGATTATTCAAATGCCATTTAATTGATTTGTGCTAAACAGCAGCTATAAGTTGTTCTAACATGCATGAAAATGGTACAGATGGATTCCTTGAATTTTTCTGATAATTTTTCATATATAATTTATTTAATTTGAAGTTACGGTTAATTTTCTATGATTTATTGAAGTTTTAGCTATTTTCTGAAATTTCAGAATTAAATTAAATCCAGAAAACATTATTGCGTCAGCATGACATTGGCATGACGTCAGCAAGTCAACAGGGGCTGGTCCGGTCAAACCTGACGTGTGGGGACCACACGTCAGTGACACAGTTAACTAACCTAAGTTTAATTAGAGCCTGGGCCCGCATGTCAGTGTCAGCAGGGGGGGGGGGTAATTAGTTTAACTAATTCGATTAGTGCTAATCCTAATTAGCTAACAGGGCTGGGCCCACCTGTCATTGAGTCAGGGCGTCCAACTGGGGTCAAACTCGCCGGACTTGGTCCACGGCTCGTCGCCGGTGAAGCCCGAGACGGCGGAGGGGGTCGGAATTCCTCCTCCGGCGACCAAATGGCCGGCGGAGGGCAGCTACGTGACGCTGAAGATCCCGCGCGTCGAGTGGTGCGGTCAGTTAGGCCGGGGGCGACCTATATCGACGGCGGCGAGCTCAAAGGCGGCGGCCGGAGTTCGGCAACTGCGGAGATGGCGCTATAGGGCATGGCAGGGAGCACCCGTGGGTGTTTCGGGTTCGCAGGAGCGCGGTGAGCATGCTGGTGATGCTCGGGCGAGCAGTCGAGCTCAGGAGCATGGAGCTCGTCGGGCGTGGCGGCGACGAGCTTCGGCGGAGGTGGGGAACGGGGCTAGAGCAAGAACGCGAGCAGGAGAGGAGGGGGAATTGGTCCATGAGCTCACTATGGTTGCAGAGCGCGCCTCAGTGGGCTCGGGGGCGACCTGTCGGCGGTGAATCGAACGGCGGCGATCGCCGGCCGTGGCGATGAAGATGGCGGTGATGGCGTCACTGCAGGGCTCCTGGTGTTGCTTGGAGGGATGGGGAGGAAGAGTAGGTCGAGGCAGAGCTTTGGGAGGCGTCGGGGAGACGAGGCGGTGGTGGTGGCCGCGGCGAACGGCGTCGGTGGCGACGGGGCTCCGCTCGGTGGAGGAGAGAGGGAGCCAGAGAAAGGGGGGGAGAAGGCACGGGGAGAGTGCGAGGCCTGGGAGGGTGCGTGGCGTCGCGGACGGGGTCCAGGGCGACGAGAGGAAGCAGGAGGTGGCCAGGGGGAAGCAGGAGGTGGCCGAGGCCTCTCGGGCGCGCGCCACGCCTCGCCTCTGTTCGTCCTCCTGGCAGAGGAGGAAGATGACAAGGGGGAGGAGGTGGGCTGGGCCGGCCAGATGGGCTGGCCAGCTGGGCCAGGTAAGTGGCGCCAGGTAACTTCCTTCTCTCTCTCTCTATTATTTCTGTTTTGTTTTATTTAATTTATTTTGCCACTGTTTTGAATTTAAAATAATTCAAACAATGCCAAAAACTCCTCTGAATATTTTATATTGCTAGATGGACTTTTCCAAAAGCTTATAAAATATTTCAGGGGGTATTTGAAATTATATTCTAATTATATGAATATAATTCAAATTCAAATAGCTAATGAATTAAATCCAAAGTCCCAAAAATAATTCCTTAAAAATGTTCAATATTTTGGTTGGGACCAGAACCCTTACCAAAAAATTATCAAACATTTAAGAAGAGCATTTTGGAGCAATGAATGAGATTTCTAGGGTTTTTGCCCCTCTTTTATTTAAGTTTTTGAGGCTTCCAAAATTCCTCAGTTCAAGTTTCGAAAATATAGACATGATGCACACATGAAGCTAGCCTAGAGCATTACCAGAAGCTAGGGATGTGACAACTCACCCCCACTAAACAAAAATCTCGTCCCGAGATTCAAGCGTAGGGTAAGGTGAAGGGGGAGTGCAAACTAGTACAATCTCCACGATCCAGGTTGCACTTCAATTGGACGTTGATTCAATCACCATCTTTGTCTTGTCGTCTTGTTCTGAGAACTCCAACTAACATGACAACGAGAGGAAAGGAAAGACCCTAAAAGAATCGTTCTTCTCAAAGGTCGAACAACTCAGGATCAACTCACGGAATGAGACATAGCAACATCTCTCGAGCTGAGGGACGAAGCACACATCCATAAGAATGGAGTGAGGCAGATGACGAAGGTTCACTAGGTAGACAACAATTTCACGCTTAAGAAGATGGTAATCGGTTGTCAACGTAGCGAGGAGTTGAGTTGCCATGATACCACAACGAGACACCTTCGGAACCGTGACTCGTAGATATCTCCCCTTAAGTGGCAAAAAGAATTACCTTTGATTCAGAGATCATTGAAACTCTTTATACCAGCTTAAGGCAAATCATAATCGATCATTTAGAGGGGTTCGGTAGAATGGCATACTCAAACTTGGATGATGTGGATTACCTTGTTGAAGACAACGTAATGGATGAATTTGCTTATCACCGGAAATGGAAGAGACCCATGGTAGAATGACACATTGGCGATGCAAGCTGGGAACAAAATGCAAATGCTGGGAATGATTCTGGTAACTGGGAAAGAACCCAACAATAGAGAGTGAATTCACTGTTTGAATAGGTCATAGCATTACCGAGGAAACTGAGAGCAAACCCAGTTAGTGCCGACGATAACACGTAGCGCTTGTGCGTGCTCTCAAGAACTTGAGCATTTCCATAATCATCAAGGTTTTACCAACATCCGTGTCAAGGATCCTGGCAACACAACTTGCTACCATGATGAATGATGATGGATGATGCAGATGCAAAGGAAGATAACACTTCTCAGATTTCACCCTAGCGAGGTCAAGGAAACAAAATCTGGATGATCGACCGAGAGACATTTAGCACTCCGCTTCTAATGTTCTCCTTGACGTGCTAGTGTAACCCATTCATAGATATGGTTTGATAACTAGAACATCAAGTAAAGGTCGGACTTCGGGAGCAATAGAATCCATAAGGAACAGTTACGGAGGTAAATCCTACGAAATCCTTATGGGGAGGTGGCCAACTTCTTCAATCAAGATACTACAATAATAGGTCTTTCGGCTGGGTGGTGCTGGCCACGACATCCACTTTACCAGTTATCGAGGAACCAATATTATAGTTCTTGGGGAAATGTTCCAACCATCATATCTGCCTGAGATTCAGATCTGGTTGGTGTCAGAATATTCCAGACCCATCGAGTCTAGGAAGAAAAATGAAAGTTTGCAACACAAATCGACGAGATGACGTTGCGGGATTCTCGGGAGATGAACTACGATAGCAAGCTCCAAAACATGAGCTGGTTCTGCTACAAACATGTGAACACGTTGTCCCAGACAAGCATGCCCACATGGTAGTCTTACAATAAAACACTACCGAGTTCTGGTTGGGAACCATCAGCGAGGGTATCGAAGTTCTTTCATAAGTCCGGATTAGCTCTTATGAAGATACTCCTTCTCCTTGAACAAATCAGTCAGTGGCTTGGTGTGCTAGGGATACATATAGATTGAAGGTTGCAAGTCTTCAAACCACAGCATTCTTCGCACGTGTGCATGACTGATTTGGAATGATTCCAAAGAAAGCAACATTGACTTTCTCGAATCCACGACGGCAACTTGCATCAGATGCACATGAATTAAAGGAAGTCACTACCTTCATCCAAACATATGCTTCATTTGCTAGCATGAACAAATGCTTTCAAAAGTTTCCAACACTAGCTTAATGGTCAACAAAATCATGGAGGAGATAAGGATGTTGTCAATGGGCTCAACAACAATTCATCTAGGTTTCCTTTTTAAAAGGAATTCCATAGTTAAGTGAACACGGTGATAGCATTGGTCAGACCAAAGATGTAATGGTGTATGCTCGAGGGATCAACCACGAATAAGACAACATTACGAGCATCGTTGGTACTGATTTGATTTGACGATAGCCCACACTCAAATCAAAGGATTGATAAGACAATAGGTCCAGCAACTGATCACAGGGACCAATCGATGAAGATATCATCTTTCTTCAACACACACTACACAAGAATATCCCTTTGGAACGAGTTAAGTCAGGCAAGCTTTTATCTTCCAACTCTCCAAGTTGTTGTCTAGCTTAACCAACTAGCTCAGGGATATCCAACACGGATTCTTGGAGAAAGGGTGGTTTACAGGATAAACCAACTTGATCGCGAGCTCAACACAGCGGTCAGGTGACAACCTGGTAATACTTCCGAGAAGATCTTCGGAAAATCACGAACTACCGATATGTTACTAAGCTCGAGAACAATCTTGCTTTTTGGGGCAAGACGATATGATCAAATGAGTGAGGACTTGACAAGATCCTAACTCATCAATCGAAGGGTGCACCGAAATAAGGACTAGGTAGCACGATCAGTCTTAGAAGGATGATTCCAATAACCAACACACTAAGAATGAAATTATTGTCCTTTAACTACCAAGCAACGAGGTTGCTGGGAGTATTGATTTCACACATCACAATTCATTTGTCGGTATTCCGGTTGCATCAACACGAGGGCCGAGGAATGACTAATGATGGTGAGAAGTATCACTACATCAAAATTCATGAGAGTTGGTGCAGTTCTCATGACAATTCTGACATAAAGGGGGTAATACTCCAAGGTAGAACAGAACCAAAAGCTGGATTGGCATTTGATCTGCGGAATACAACTACTTTGACCCAATCCTAGATATGGACGAGGTACTGGAGTTTGTTTCTCCAAGTCATTCAGGACAGAATGGCTTGACGGACCACAAGGGTAATAGGCATCGATAAACGAATGCATGCATACCCTTGATATCAATTGATAGACGAAGGTCAGTAGACAACTAAAGAGGGACAACTCAAAGGAACATACAATTTTCTGAGTTGTGGATGCATGGTTTAGCATGTCGAACGAAGTTCAACATATTTCTTCCGGATAACCCATGCAGAAAGGTAGAACTGGCAGAGCCACAATATATAATGGAGATCTCATCAAGAATAATCCTGTTGTGATATTTCAGTTCAACGAGGAACTTCTGCCATAAGTAGTTCATGGTATTTGGAAGAAGAAGATACCACGGACTTCAAGGACTATCGCAAAGGTTACTAATATCCTAAAGGCACTAGCAATTACTATCAACATGAAGTAGGTAGAGTGAATCTCGGGTTCAAGAACGCGGGAACAGAATACCTATTACTAAGTAGCATCACGGGATGCTTTCGAGAATGATGGCCAGAATCATCACACTGGGAACACAAATCATGGCTAAATTACTAGATGATCCCCTAAGACACCTAGGGTCATAATAATATCTCCAACATAAATGTTAAGGCAATAGAATACCTCAACTCAACAATTAGTGTGATTGAGCTGACATAAAGGAACATCGAAACCAGAGGGAAAGGATTTTGCAAATTGCTTCAAACTATTTAGAAACCTGGGATGACTTGGACAGCATAACGGCTGTAAATGCTCAGAAAAGATTTGAGACATTCACAAAAATGGTGGCATAACCACTCAGAAGCACAATATCAAGGTCTCGAGATCAATAATTAGCATACAGAAGTAGTAGGAACTGAAACGAGGCTTAAGTCCAACAATCTATAAGTCTACAGATTAGTGACACGTGATCCTAATAGAAAGAAGAGATAGCCTAGTTCTTAATCCCCGTAGAAGAGAAGATGATGACTCAGATCAGAAGGCCATGAGGTATAAGGAGTAAAAAGAGCCTTACGTTCCATCCCACAATCAATTCCCTTATATAACTAAGAATTTCTAGACTCAACTTCGACCAGTTTGGCTTGGTAATCCTATAGGCAGTCAAGCTCTGATACCAACGCTGTCAGGACCCCGACTCAATGCCACATCGATCTAGCATGTAACACCTCATATCACTTTGCGGCCTCACGCACGGTATTCCCACGGGTGTCGCCTTACCTTTGCCCGGGACCGTTTGCGCCTTTTGGCACACGTATATGACAGTGTCGCTAGCATCCATATGATAAGGAGCCCGGGCTGACATGGCTAGTCGTAAACCCAAAGTGGCACAGACTTACAGGGACAGGCATTCATGACCCAGCATCGAACGTGTCGGTCATCAGCGAGTGAATCCAGGCTGTAGCACTGGGCTAGCAGGACTCCGGTGAACCGGGCTGTAGCGGGCTAACAGGACTCCGGTATTCATCGCGTGACATTTCCCCAAAGGGACAGACACAGGAACGAAGAAGGACACATGCCGGCCAGCCTAAGTGTTCCGGAGCAGTAGCAAGCTACCATGGCTCGGTGGAAACACTAGGAGACATTTCCCCGTAAGAGAGGCTACTAAAGATAAACAACTAGATGGTCAGATCCCACACATACCAAGCATTTCAATAACATACACACAATATGCTTGATATGTGCAAATACAACATGGCATCACAACATGACTCTACGACTCAAGTAATTTATTCAATAGGCTCCGAGGAGCGAGATATTACAAACATGGGTCTCATGACCCAACAATCAGAGCATACAAATCAAAGCACAAGCGGAAGCTATCATGTCTGGGTACAGACATCTATAACTGAAAAAAGGCTGAGAAGCCTGACTATCTACCAAATCCTGCCGGGGCACAAGACCATAGCTGAGGTAACAAGCTAAACGTCGAAGTCCACGTGGAACTACTAGTGAGACCGAAGTCTCTCTGCAAAAACATAAAATAGGCAAACGTGAGTACAAATGTACCCAGCAAGACTTACATCAGAACTAACTACATATGCATCATTGTCAACAAGGGGATGGTGGGGTTTAACTGCAGCAGGCCAGCTTTGACTCGGTGGCTATCCTAAACTACGACTGCAAGCAACTCTTTTGAGGTGGCGCACACGAGTCCACATATTCACCATATCAATACACCACTATGGATCCGCTCCCGTCTCCCTACGAGAACGCCAACCATAGCACTCACGCTTATCTTGCGTATTTTAGAGTATCCACTTTCACTTGTCTATGAACTGATATAAGAAACCCAGAAGTCCTTTTCCGCGGACACGGCTATTCGAATAGATGATGTTAACCCTGCAGGGGTGTACTTCTTCATACATGTTTCCACCACTTAGCGTCTGCACACGATATGTGCTCGGCAGACTTCAAGCGAAAGCCGACGTGGGTGTAGACCACGACCTACCTAAACACTCAAGTCTCTAGTCCAGGTTTATCGCCTATTCGGGTTCCATCCATGAGGAGATCCGGCCGGAGTTTCGCTCACAGCCCCAAACGATGTGAACAGGGTTCCCGAGATACCAAACGGGCATCCGGTACAC
This sequence comes from Triticum aestivum, assembly GCF_018294505.1. Taxonomy (NCBI): domain Eukaryota; kingdom Viridiplantae; phylum Streptophyta; class Magnoliopsida; order Poales; family Poaceae; genus Triticum; species Triticum aestivum. The sequence goes on from NC_057810.1 coordinate 334,332,082, forward strand.
CGTGCCACGTACCTACCGCATCACAGCCCACCCCTACGGTCAGTGCTGTCCACGGCCTCCAGTAAGCTACAAACACCAGAAACTACTTGCAACTCCTGGACAGAGGACTAGGGTGAATAAGAAGTCGAGCGGGGTCATATTTCAGGGCCCAATGTATGGTAGTAGCTGAATCATGGATCACAAACACAGAACTCAGTTCCTGAGGACGGCTTCAATGAGACAACCCACCATGTACTCCTACATGGCCTCTCACCGACACCTTTTACCAAATCGTGTTCACACACTTAGCTCACACACAGTAGGACATGTTCACCCGCCTCTGATTCATCCCCGATGAATCAGACCTGACTCAACTCTAAGCAGTAGCAGGCATGACAAACAAGCATGAATGAGTAGGCACATCAGGGCTCAAACAACTCCTACTCATGCTAGTGGGTTTCATCTATTTACTGTGGCAATGACAGGTCATGCAAAGGATAAAGGGGTTCAGCTACCGCAGCAAGTAACAGTTGAATCGTTGTTGTCCTAATGCATTAAAAGAGAGCAGGAGCGAGAGAGTAGGATTGTATCGGAATGAACAAGGGGGTTTTGCTTGCCTGGCACTTCTGAAGATAACATTGAGTCTTCATCAGTGTCAACGATCACATCATCGGTATCACGTCTATCGAGAGGGGACAAATACCGGCAACATAGAAGGGAACACAATCAATGCAATGCACAATATGATGCATGATCATGACATGGCAAAATGAATGTGTTTTGGGCTAATGCAACTAGCAACAGATTAAATGAAGTTGGTTTGAATACAAGGTTCAAATTCAAGCTCCATATGTGATTATTCAAATGCCATTTAATTGATTTGTGCTAAACAGCAGCTATAAGTTGTTCTAACATGCATGAAAATGGTACAGATGGATTCCTTGAATTTTTCTGATAATTTTTCATATATAATTTATTTAATTTGAAGTTACGGTTAATTTTCTATGATTTATTGAAGTTTTAGCTATTTTCTGAAATTTCAGAATTAAATTAAATCCAGAAAACATTATTGCGTCAGCATGACGTTGGCATGACGTCAGCAAGTCAACAGGGGCTGGTCGGGTCAAACCTGACGTGTGGGGACCACACGTCAGTGACACAGTTAACTAACCTAAGTTTAATTAGAGCCTGGGCCCGCATGTCAGTGTCAGCAGGGGGGGGGGTAATTAGTTTAACTAATTCGATTAGTGCTAATCCTAATTAGCTAACAGGGCTGGGCCCACCTGTCATTGAGTCAGGGCGTCTAACTGGGGTCAAACTCGCCGGACTTGGTCCACGGCTCGTCACCGGTGAAGCCCGAGACGGCGGAGGGGGTCGGAATTCCTCCTCCGGCGACCAAATGGCCGGCGGAGGGCAGCTACGTGACGCTGAAGATCCCGCGCGTCGAGTGGTGCGGTCAGTTAGGCCGGGGGCGACCTATATCGACGGTGGCGAGCTCAAAGGCGGCGGCCGGAGTTCGGCAACCGCGGAGATGGCGCTATAGGGCATGGCAGGGAGCACCCGTGGGTGTTTCGGGTTCGCAGGAGCGCGGTGAGCACGCTGGTGATGCTCGGGCGAGCAGTCGAGCTCAGGAGCATGGAGCTCGTCGGCCGTGGCGGCGACGAGCTTCGACGGAGGTGGGGAACGGGGCTAGAGCAAGAACGCGAGCAGGAGAGGAGGGGGAATCGGTCCATGAGCTCACTATGGTTGCAGAGCGCGCCTCAGTGGGCTCGGGGGCGACCTGTCGGCGGTGAATCGAACGGCGGCGATCGCCGGCCGTGGCGATGAAGATGGCGGTGATGGTGTCACTGCAGGGCTCCTAGTGTTGCTTGGAGGGATTGGGAGGAAGAGTAGGTCGAGGCAGAGCTTTGGGAGGCGTCGGCGAGACGAGGCGGTGGTGGTGGCCGCGGCGAACGGCGTCGGTGGCGACGGGGCTCCGCTCGGTGGAGGAGAGAGGGAGCCAGAGAAAGGGGGGGAGAAGGCACGGGGAGAGTGCGAGGCCTGGGAGGGTGCGTGGCGTCGCGGACGGGGTCCAGGGCGACGAGAGGAAGCAGGAGGTGGCCAGGGGGAAGCAGGAGGTGGCCGAGGCCTCTCGGGCGCGCGCCACGCCTTGCCTCTGTTCGTCCTCCTGGCAGAGGAGGAAGATGACAAGGGGGAGGAGGTGGGCTGGGCCGGCCAGATGGGCTGGCCAGCTGGGCCAGGTAAGTGGCGCCAGGTAACTTCCTTCTCTCTCTCTCTCTATTATTTCTGTTTTGTTTTATTTAATTTATTTTGCCACTGTTTTGAATTTAAAATAATTCAAACAATGCCAAAAACTCCTCTGAATATTTTATATTGCTAGATGGACTTTTCCAAAAGCTTATAAAATATTTCAGGGGGTATTTGAAATTATATTCTAATTATATGAATATAATTCAAATTCAAATAGCTAATGAATTAAATCCAAAGTCCCAAAAATAATTCCTTAAAAATGTTCAATATTTTGGTTGGGACCAGAACCCTTACCAAAAATTTATCAAACATTTAAGAAGAGCATTTTGGAGCAATTAATGAGATTTCTAGGGTTTTTGCCCCTCTTTTATTTAAGTTTTTGAGGCTTCCAAAATTCCTCAGTTCAAGTTTCGAAAATATAGACATGATGCACACATGAAGCTAGCCTAGAGCATTACCAGAAGCTAGGGATGTGACATTCAACTAGCACTCCATTTTCTTGCATGACACGGCCTGGATGCTCGATGTCCCACATGGGACCACAGTTGAGGAAACCGACTATCGGCAAACCCCCACCTCGCCAGCCGCCCGATGGCTGAGTTAGAGAAACGAGGCCGGAGGTTGAAGAGATAGCTGTAGCATGTTCTCCAAGAAATCTGGTGTCAGATGGAAGTCGTGCTGGTGGCGTGTTCCGTACTCCTGTACGTGAATGCTTGTTCTGGCCCATGCCACCCTACTATATATCGAGGATTCGAGATGCTGGTTACGTACAGTGAACACATTCGTGGTCCTTTCCTTACGTGCGCCTCCTCTTCTTGATTTTCGTGGGCATTAGTACGAGGCTAAGAGGGAAACAAGGAATAAATTTAATGTATTGCGCCAAAGACTTTTGGGCATACCTTGTTTTCATGAAGTGACTTATACACCTAGACAGAAGGAGTACTATTGTTGATTGGACTCATCCTATAACCTGTTCCAATGCACGTACAATTAGGTATTCAAAAAATATTTTTTTCCCTCGTCGCAGCACCCACTATGAGAAGCGACTCAAAAGCTAGTCATAAATTTAGTAAGTTTATCACAGGTCATCAACCCACAACGACAACAAGGATACATTATAAATAATAAAGTTTTCATCACACAACAAATAACAAGCGCAATGAAACGAACTTCAGCTCAACCACTCGTCGGTGTTTGAAATGTTTGATTTGAACCAGAAGTGATTCTAGTGGAAGGGGCAGCTACTGTCAATCCCGAGACTAACGCAGGACTGATCATCCAGGCTGAAGCGGCCTATGTTAGGACGCGTATTGTGATAGCCACGGTAGGGAAGCATAGCAATGTCCGAGGTATAGATACAACTGCTTCTCATAAATGGTCATAATGTTGTGTCATCAGCAGCTGGATTGCCTTTCACCATCATTGGATTGTTTTGTCCAAGGAAGAGTGAGTTTCCTTCAAGACTATCAATACTGAACCAGGGAGAAGGTGTTGGCGCTAGTGATACGTCTCCAACGTATCTATAATTTTTGATTGTTCCATGCTATTATATTACCTATTTTGGATGTTTATAGGCTTTACTATACACTTTTATATCATTTTTGGGACTAACCTATTAACCTAGAGCCCAGTGCCAGTTTTTGTTTTTTCCTTGTTTTGAGTTCTATAGAAAAGGAATACCAAACGGAGTCCAATTGATGTGCCAATTTTTGACGATTTTTTGTGGACCAAAAGAAGCCCCTGGAGTGAAAGAGTTGGGCCAGGAGAGTCCTGGGCTGCCCATGAGGGTGGGGCACACGCCCACTTCACCTGGGCGCGCCCCCCTGCCTCGTGGACAGCCCGAAAACCCCCCTGCCATGAGACCTACGCCAAAAACCCTATAAATACTGAAACCTCCAGAAAATAACCTAGATCGGGAGTTCCGCCACCGCAAGCCTCTGTAGCCACCAAAAACCTCTCGGGAGCCCGTTCCGGCACACTGCCGGAGGGGGAATCCATCACCGGTGGCCATCTTCATCATCCCGGCGCTCTCGATGATGAGGAGGGAGTAGTTCATCCTCGGGGTTGAGGGTATGTACCAGTAGCTATGTGTTTGATCTCTCTCTCTCGTGTTCTTGAGGTGATACGATCTTGACGTATCGCGAGCTTTTCTATTATAGTTGGATCTTATGTTATTTCTCCCCCTCTACTCTCTTGTGATGAATTGAGTTTTCCCTTTGAAGTTGTCTTGTCGGATTGAGTCTTTAAGGATTTGAGAACACTTGATGTATGTCTTGCCGTGCTTATCTATGGTGACAGTGGGATATTCACGTGATCTACTTGATGTATGTTTTGGTGATCAACTTGCGGGTTCAATGAACTTATGCATAAGGGTTGGCACAAGTTTTTGTCTTGACTCTCCAGTAGAAACTTCGGGGCAGTCTTTGAAGTACTTTGTGTTGGTTGAATAGATGAATCTGAGATTGTGTGATGCATATCGTATAATAATGCCCACAGATACTTGAGGTGACAATGCAGTATCTAGGTGACATTAGGGTTTTGGTTGATTTGTGTCTTAAGGTGTTATTCTAGTATGAACTCTATGATAGATTGAACGGAAAGAATAGCTTCATGTTATTTTACTACGGACTCTTGAATAGATAGAACAGAAAGGATAACTTTGAGGTGGTTTCGTACCCTACCATAATCTCTTTGTTTGTTCTCTGCTATTAGATGCTTTGGAGTGACTCTTTGTTACATGTTGAGGGATAGTTATATGATCCAATTATGTTATTATTGTTGTGAGAACTTGCACTAGTGAAAGTATGAACTCTAGGCCTTGTTTCCTAGCATTGCAATACCATTTACGCTCACTTTTACCACTTGTTACCTTGCTGCTTTTATATTTTCAGATTACAAAAACCTATATCTACTATCCATATTGCACTTGTATCACCATCTCTTCGCCGAACTAGTGCACCTATACAATCTGCCATTGTATTGGGTGTGTTGGGGACACAAGAGACTCTTTGTTATTTGGTTGCAGGGTTGTTTGAGAGAGACCATCTTCATCCTACGCCTCCCACGGATTGATAAACCTTAGGTCATCCACTTGAGGGAAATTTGCTACTGTCCTACAAACCTCTGCACTTGGAGGCCCAACAACGTCTACAAGAAGAAGGTTGTGTAGTAGATATCAAGCTCTTTTCTGGAGCCATTGCTGGGGAGGTTAGTGCTTGAAGGTATATCTATAGATCTTGCAATCGAATCTTTTAGTTTCTTGTTTTATCACTAGTTTAGTTTATAAAAAAAAATACAAAAAAATGGAATTGAGTTTTCCTCATACACTTCATCTTTTTAATATCTTTTGTGAAAATGATGGAAAGGAAAATTGTGCTTAATTTGATGAGGACATCAATACCATTGTTACACCCACAGCCCCTGCTGCTATACATACTGGACCAATTACTAGCGCTCGCGCACGCCAATTAAATTACCAGGTACTTCCGTTTCTTGGTAATGATTCTAATGTTCATGAGAATATGATGCTGCCTAAATTGGATACATTTGTTTTCCTTACAAATGAAGGGTCTAGCTTGGAGAAGGATGAACACTGGAGCAAGAACAAGCATGGAGATGATGGCATGCACAAGGGGAACAAGAACGGAGTTACAAGTGATGATTTCAGGACGTTGAAGCCGCCATAATGAGTGCATGAAGCCTTGGACGAAATATACAAGATGCTACTTCATAACTTTCGTCCAGAGGCTATTCTAGGTGCTGCGTCACCTTATTATTGGGCCAGGCCCATGTATTTTCGAAATACTTGAGTATAGGCTGTTTCTAGAGTCCGTATGTGTGGGGAAACTAGAGATAGGGTTGGTTTTGGACCCCTTCCACAAGGGCCACGAAATTCCCCCCCTCTTCCTCCATATATACAGCCCTTAGGGTGTCGTTTAGACTTTGGGTTTTGTTTAGATTAAAAGTTCGCCATAGCTGCAACTTCGCGTACTTCGTTTGTGTTCAACAACCAGACCAAGACGTCACAGAACCCCACCTTCATTAATAAAGATTTCCTATTATATTCGCAATATCCAGATTGCAATCCCAGTTTCTTGCTTGTTCTTCTTTTGCTCGTAGGAAACAAACCCTCGTGGTCAGGTTGATCATGCTCCGGCGTGGTCAATAACCTCTCAGAGTTGGTATAGCGATTGCTAAGGCGCGACGTCCTCGCACGTTCGTAGTCGGATCGTCAAAGTCGACTTCCACCAAAGCGATATCCATCATCTCATCGAAAGACGGGACACCTTTGCCTCTATCAATTGGTATCAGATTTCCAGGTTGCTCGGTGAGACTTTACAGTTTTTCGTAGTTTCGATCGAGTCTGTTCTTCATACCTATAGTCCACGAAAAAAAAGTCTGGAGACCCCCGGGCAATTTTTAGGCCAAAATTTCGGCGACCAAAAATATTTTTTCCCTATCCTATTTTTAGGTCCCAGGGAGTGTTTTGAGACACTCGCCATCATAGTGATTTCTTGTCGCACTTTTTCGTCGTCGCTGCCCTGACTTCCGAAAAAATTGTCAAAAAAATTTCGGGCCCATCCCGTCAGTTTAACCTGGGAAGAGTTTTGAGACACTCGCCATTATAGTGATTTTTCGCAAAAAAAGAGGAGCGCAAAAAAAAGAGCAAAAGAAAAATTCCAAAGTGTGCTTCTCCCTTGTTTACGTGCAGCGTCGTGATTTTGTTAGTGTTCTAGGCTCGCGTCTCTAGCACGGTCTAGCCTAGGACCATCACAGTACCGTCATTGATCCTTTATTCAACTTTGCATCTCTGAATTGATTATTGTTGATCCTTTTTGCTACCATATTATAAGCCTTCCCAGCTCCACATACATCTACGTCGTGCGTTTGACCCTCCCTGGTAATCGCTCTATCCAAGCTTTGAGAGTTTTGACTACAACGGTTGCCGATCACCGCCAGCTGCTGGGTAAGAACTGGTAAGAATTTGAGTTTTGCTTGACGGATTTGTGACACCCACCACCACCACTTGTTAGTAGTCTATAGGATCATATTCTTGTGTGTTTCTATTGCTGCTAACCATGCCAGGATCACAAGCCGACGAGATTGACTGGGAGAACTTAATGAACAAGGAGCTTCATTATAAGTATCAGCAAATGATGACTGAACAGGTGCAAGATGTGCTGAACAATTTTGAAGAGGCCATGGAGAAGATCACTGGCCTTGAGAAGATGTTTGAAACAAAGCTCGATAACAGATTTAATGAACTGCTTGCACGTCTTCCACCGGCTGCACCTGCTACACCTCTGCAACAACAACAACAACTACCTCCACGTCGCGAAACAGCCCTCCGCCGAGCAAGCCGTGTCCTTCTTCAGCCTGGACAAACTGTTGGTGTTGCTGTTGATACTTCTGTGGCTCCTGCTGCTAATGCGGAGGATGATTATGCGGGAGATTACGAGGATGAGGTTGATCAAAATCAGAACTACGTGCAACCACCAGCACCACAACCACCAGGTCATCCACATGCAAATAATCACAATGGTAGGGCTCTCCCTTAGGTACGAGATCATGACCATCTTCCTAAACTGAAATTCAATATTCCACCATTTGAGGGTAGATATGTTCCTGATATATATCTTACTTGGGAGTTAGAAACTGAACAACGATTTACATGTTTACAATATCCTGAGGAGAGACGTGTTCCTCCTGTTGTTTGTGCTTTCACTAGCTTTGCATGTGTTTGGTGGTCTGAACATTGTAGATTATATCCTATTCCAGCTACTTGGGCTGCTTTGAAAACTGCTATGCGTACTCGTTGGGTTCCACCATATTATCAACGTGAATTGCTTCAAAAATTGCAATGTTTGAGACAAGGAAAAAATTCTGTAGAAGAATATTATCAGGAATTACAAACTAGCATGATTAGCTGTGGTATTGTTTAGGAGAATGAACCTATGCTTGCACGTTTTATGGGTGGATTAAATAGAGAGATTCAGACCATTCTCGAGTATAAGGAGTATACTAATATCACTCGTTTATTCCATCTTGCTTGTAAAGCTGAACGTGAAGTGCAGGATCGACAAGCATTGGCACGAACTAACTTTTCTGCAGGTTGACCTTCATCATGGACACTGTGTGCATCTTCTACTTCCAGTGCACCAGCACCTGCATTAGGTGCCACCTCCAGCCGTGATACAAGAAAGCAGGCAGAACCACCACTATCTGCCAAGAACGCACCTGCCGGGCCTACACAGAGCTCTTCTTCTTCCATGGCATCAACTGGGCACACAAGTGATATTATTTGTTGTCGTTGTAAGGGAAGAGGTCATTATGCGAGAGAATGCAAATCTCAGCGTGTGATGATTGCTACCGAGGATGGTGTGTATGAGTCTGCTAGTGACTATGATGAGGAGACGTTGGCTCTTATTACACATGAAGAACACGGTGGAGATGATTCTGATCATGAGATGCAATACATGGCTCCTGAGGATGCTGACAGGTATGAATGTTTAGTTGCTCAACGTGTTTTGAGTGTGCAGGTCACACAAGCTGAGCAAAATCAGAGGCATAATTTGTTCCATACAAAGGAAGTTATGAAGGAACGTTATGTGCACGCCATCATAGACGAAGGGAGCTGCAACAACTTGGCTAGCATGGAGATGGTGGAGAAGCTCTCTCTCACCACAAGACCACATCCACATCCTTACTACATCCAATGGTTCAACAACAGCGGCAAGGTTAAGGTAACACATACTGTTTGTGTGCATTTAGTATCTCTACATATGTTGATTATGTTGATTGTGATGTGGTACCTATGCAAGCATGTTCCTTATTACTTGGTAGACCATGGCAATTTGATAAAAAAAATTGTACATCATGGTAGAAATAATCAGTATACTCTTGTTCATAAGGATAAAAATATTACTTTGCTTCCTATGACTCCTGATTCCATTTTGAAAGATGATATTAATAGAGCTAATAAAGCAAAACAGGAGCAGAATAAGAGTGAAAATCAGTTTGTGGCAAAAGAATTTGAGCAACAAATGAAGCCTAATAATAAACCATCTAGTGTTGCTTCTGAAATTAAATTTAAAAGTGCATGTTTATTTGCCACCAAATCTGATATTGATGAGCTAGATTTCAGCAAATCTATTTGCTACGCTTTTGTGTGCAAAGAGGCATTATTTTCATTCGAGGGCGTGCCTTCCTCTTTGCCTCCTGCTGTCACTAACATTTTGCAGGAGTTCACTGACGTCTTTCCACAAGATGTGCCACCGCGATTACCGCCTATTCGAGGGATTGAGCATCAGATTGACTTAATTCCCGGTGCTTCACTGCCAAATCATGCGCCATACCGTACCAATCCAGAGGAGACGATGGAGATTATGCGTCAAGTACAAGAGCTTCTCAACAAAGGCGAATCCCTTAGTCCTTGTGTTGTTCCTATTATTATAGTGCCGAAAAAGGATGGTACATCACGTATATGTGTTGATTGTAGAGGCATTAATAACATTACTATTCATTATCATCATCCTATTCCTAGGCTAGATGATATGCTTGATGAATTGAGTGGCTCTACAATATTCTCCAAAGTTGATTTGCATAGTGGATACCATCAAATTCGTATGAAATTGGGGGATGAATGGAAAACATCATTTAAAACTAATTTTGGATTATATGAGTGGTTAGTCATGCCTACTAATGCACCTAGTACTTTCGTGAGATTAATGAACGAAGTTTTACGTGCTTTCATTAGACGATTTGTGGTAGTTTACTTTGATGACATATTGATTTATAGCAGATCTTTGGAGGAACATTTGGAACATTTACGTGTTGTTTTTATTGCTCTACGTGATGCACGTTTGTTTGGTAACCTTGGGAAGTGCACCTTTTGCATCGACCGAGTGTATTTTCTTGGCTATGTTGTTACTCCATAGGGAATTGAAGTTGATAAAGCCAAGATTGAAGCTATTGAGAGTTGGCCGCAGGCCAAACGGTCACACAAGTGAGGAGTTTTCTTGGCCTCGCTGGATTCTATATGCGTTTTGTGAGAGATTTCAGCACCATTGCTGCACCTCTCAATGATCTTACAAAGAAGGATGTGCCTTTTGTTTGGGGTACCGCACAGGAAGAAGCCTTCACGGTGTTGAAAGATAAGTTGACACATGCTCCTTTACTCCAACTTCCTGATTTTAATAAGACATTTGAGTTTGAATGTGATGCTAGTGGAATTGGATTAGGAGGTGTGTTATTACACGATGGCAAACCTGTTGCATACTTTTCTGAAAAATTGAGTGGGCCTAGTCTGAATTATTCTACTTATGATAAAGAATTATGTGCTCTTGTTCGAACTTTAGAAACATGGCAACATTATTTATGGCCCAAAGAATTTGTTATACATTCTGATTATGAATCTTTGAAACGTATTAAAAGTCAACCTAAACTGAATCGTAGACATGTTAAATGGGTTGAATTCATTGAGACTTTCCCTTATGTCATTAAACACAAGAAGGGTAAAGAAAATGTTATTGCTGATGCATTGTCTCGTCGCTATACTATGCTTTCACAACTTGACTTCAAAATATTTGGTTTGGATACCATCAAAGATCAATATGTGCATGATGTTGATTTTAAAGATGTATTGCAGAATTGTATAGAAGGAAGAACATGGAACAAGTTCTTCATTAATGATGGATTTGTGGTCCGTGCTAACAAGCTATGCATTCCAGCTAGCTCCGTTCATCTTTTGTTGTTGCAGGAGGCGCATGGAGGAGGACTAATGGGACACTTTGGCGTGAAGAAGATGGAGGATGTACTTGCTACACATTTCTTTTGGCCAAAGATGAGACGGGATGTTGAGTGCTTTGTTGCTCGTTGCACTACATGTCAAAAAGCTAAGTCACGACTCAATCCTCATGGTTTATATATGCCATTACCTGTACCTAGTGTTCCTTGGGAGGATATATCTATGGACTTTGTTTTAGGTTTACCTCGAACAAAGAAGGGGAGGGATAGCATATTTGTTGTTGTGGATAGATTCTCGAAAATGGCACACTTTATACCATGTCATAAAAGCGATGATGTTGTTAATGTTGCTGATTTGTTCTTCCGTAAAATTATTCGCTTGCATGGTGTGCCAAATACTATTGTTTCAGATCGTGATACTAAATTTCTTAGCCACTTTTGGAGATGTTTATGGGCTAAGTTGGGGACTAAACTGCTTTTTAGTACTACTTGTCACCCCCAAACTGATGGACAAACTGAAGTAGTCAATAGAACATTGTCTACTATGCTTAGGGTTGTTTTGAAGAATAATAAGAAAATGTGGGAAGAATGCTTGCCTCATATTGAATTTGCTTATAATTGTTCATTGCATTCTACTACTAAGATGTGCCCTTTTGAAATTGTGTATGGTTTCCTACCTCAAGCACCTATTGATTTGTTGCCTCTTCCATCTTCGGAGAAGGTTAATTTTGATGCTAAACAACGTGCTGAATTGATTTTAAAAATGCATTAGTTAACTAAGGAAAACATGTTGCTAAATATAAACTTGCTGGAGATGAAGGTAGAAAACATGTTGTGTTTGCACCTGGAGATCTTGTTTGGTTATATTTGCGTAAGGATAGATTTCCTGATTTGCGCAAATCAAAGCTAATGCCACGTGTTGATGGTCCTTTTAAGGTGTTAGAGACAATAAACGATAATGCATATAAACTTGAGCTGCCTGTAGATTTTGGGGTTAGTCCCACTTTTAACATTGCAGATTTGAAGCCTTATTTGGGGTAGGAAGATGAGCTTTCGGCGAGGACGACTTCATTTCAAGAAGGGAAGGATGATGAGGACATCAATACCATTGTTACACCGACAGCCCCTCCGGCTATACTACTGGACCACTTACTAGAGCTCGCGCACGCCAATTAAATTACCAGGTACTTTCGTTTCTTGGTAATGATTCTAATGTTCATGAGAATATGATGCTACCTAAATTGGATACATTTGTTTTGCTTACAAATGAAGGGCCTAGCTTGGAGAAGGATGAACACTGGAGCAAGAACAAGCATGGAGATGATGGCATGCGCAAGGGGAACAAGAACGAAGTTACAAGTGATGATTTCAGGATGTTGAAGCCACCATAATGAGTGCATGAAGCGTTGGACAAAATATACAAGATGCTACTTCATAACATTCGTCCAGAGGCTATTTTTAGGTGCTGCGTCACCTTATTATTGGGTCAGGCCCATGTATTTTCGAAATACTTGAGTATAGGCTGTTTTTAGTGTCCGTATGTGTGGGGAAACAAGAGATAGGGTTGGTTTTGGACCCCTTCCACAAGTGCCACGAAATCCCCCCCCCTCTTCCTCCATATATACAGCCCTTAGGGCATCGTTTAGACTCTGGATTTTGTTTAGATTAAAAGTTCGCCATAGCTGCAACTTCGCATACTTTGTTTGTGTTCAACGACCAGACCAAGACGTCACAGAACCCCACCTTCATTAATAAAGCTTTCCTCTTATATTCGCAATATCCAGATTCCAATCCCAGTTTATTGCTTGTTCTTCATTTGCTCGCAGGAAGCAGACCCTCGTGGTCAGGTTGATCGTGCTCCGGCTTGGTCAATAACCTCTCGGAGTTGGTTTAGCGATTGCTAAGGCGCGATGTCCTTGCACGTTCGTAGTCGGATCGTCAAAGTCGACTTCCACCAAAGCGATATCCATCATCTCATCGAAAGATGGGACACCTTTGCCTCTATCACAATTTCTAGAAGAACAGTGCATTAAAATGTTTGGTACTAGATCTTTGTATGATGAGCATGATTGCAATATTGTTACTATGAATTCTTTGAATACCCATGATGCTAATGATATGCAAAGCCACAAGCTTGGGGATGGTATGTTTGATGAAGATGATATGTTTAGTCCCCCAAGTTTTGATTAGAATATTTATTATGATGAAAGCATGCCTCCTATTTATGATGATTATATTGATGAAAGTGCATTTGGAGAGGTCATGACTTTATTTAGTGATGAATCCACTATTTCGGAAGAGGTTCCAATTGATTATGAGATCAAAGTTGCTATCTATGATGATTATTGTGATGACTTGTATGCTATTAAGAATAATGATAACCATGAAACTTGTCATCATGATTTTAGTTTTCAATTGGATTATGCTTCACATGATAGTTATTTTGTTGAGTTTGCTCCCACTACTATTCATGAGAGGAATTTTGCTTATGTGGAGAGTAATAAAATTTCTATGCAAGTAGATCATGAAAAGAATGCTTTAGGTGCTGGTTATATTGTTGAATTCATTCATGATGCTACTGAAAATTATTATGAGGGAGGAATATATGCTTGTAGGAATTGCAATAATATCAAGTTTCCTCTCTATGTGTTGAAAATCTTGAAGCTATGCTTGTTTTGCCTTCCTATGCTAGTTGATGATTGTTCCCATAAGCTGTTTGCTCACAAACTCCCTATGCATAGGAAGTGGGTTAGGCTTAAATGTGCTAGTCATATGCTTCATGATGCTCCCATTATGTTTCAATTCTAATCTTTTATGTGAGCATCATTGTCATCATCATGCCTAGATAAAAAAGCATTAAAGAAAAGCGCTTGTTGGGAAACAACCCAATATTTACCTTTACTATTTTTGTGCTCACATGATTATGCTACTATAGTAATCATGTTTTATAGCTTTTGTTTCCATAAAGTGCCAAGTAAGACCTTTAGGATAGCTTTACGGTGATAGTTGTGTTGATCCTGTTGAAAATCCGAAACTTTTGCACCCAGTAAATTTGTTTTGATAATTCACAGAAACGTGCTTTTGATCCGATTATTTTTTTCTCTATATTGTTACACAAATTTCTCAGGTTTGCCTAATTTGGTAGAATTGTTGGAGTTCCATAAGTATACGAATGCTATAGATTACTACAGACTATTCTGTTTTTGACATATTATGTTTTCTATGTGTTGTTTGCTTATTTTGATGAATCTATGAGTAGTATCGGAGGGTATGAACCATAGAGAAGTTGGAATACAGTAGATATTTTATAATGAGTACACAACAGTACCTAAGTGGCGATGTATTTTCTTATACTAACGGAGCTTACGAGTTTTCTGTTGAGTTTTGTGTTGTGAAGTTTTCAAGTTTTGGGTAAAGCTTCGATGGACTATGGAATAAGGAGTGGCAAGAGCCTAAGCTTGGGGATGCCCAAGGCACCCCAAGGTAATATTCAAGGACAACCAAGAGCCTAAGCTTGGGGATGCCCTGGAAGGCATCCCCTCTTTCGTCTTCGTCTATCGGTAACTTTAGTTGGAGCTATATTTTTATTCGCCACATGATATGTGTTTTGCTTGGAGCATCTTGTATGATATTAGTCTTTGCTTTTTAGATTACCACAATCATCCTTGCTGTACACAACTTTTGGGAGAAACCCACTTGATTGGAATTTATTAGAATACTCTATGTGCTTCACTATATCTTTTGACCTAGATAGTTTTGCTTTAGTACTTCACCTATATCTTTTAGAGCACGGCGGTGGCTTAATTTTGTAGAAATTGTTGATCTCTCATGCTTCACTTATATTATTTTGAGTCTCTTAGAACAGCATGGTATTTGCTATGGTTATAAAATTGGTCCTAGAATGATGAGCATCCAAGTTGTGTATAATAAAAACTATCATAGGAAGTGAATTGGATGCTATGATCAATTTGATGCTTGATAATTGTTTTGAGATATGGAGGTAGCAATTGTTTCATACTTTTGATGTTCTCAAACTTTTTCAATCTTCACGCAATACATGAGCATGAGCCATCGACATAACACTATAGGTGGAATAGAATGGTGGTTGTGGAGAAGACAAAAAGGATAAGATAGTCTCACATCAACTAGGCGTATCAACAGGCTATGGAGATGCCCGTCAATAGATATCAATGTGAGTGAGTAGGGATTGCCATGCAACGGATGCACTAGAGCTATAAGTGTGATAGAGGCAAAGGTGTCCCGTCTTTCGATGAGATGGTGGATTTCGCTTTGGTGGAAGTCGACTTTGACGATCCGACTACGAACGTGCGAGGACGTCGCGCCTTAGCAATCGCTAAACCAACTCCGAGAGGTTATTGACCACGCCGGAGCACGATCAACCTGACCACGAAGGTCTGTTTCCTGCGAGCAAACGAAGAACAAGCAAGAAACTAAGATTGCAATCTGGATATTGCGAATATAAGATGAAAGCTTTATTGATCAAGGTGGGGTTCTGTGACGCCTTTGTCTGGTCGTTGAACACAAACGAAGTACGCGAAGTTGCAGCTATGGCGAACTTTTAATCTAAACAAAACCCAAAGTCTAAACGATGCCCTAAGGGCTGTATATATAGAGGAAGAGGGGGGGAATTTCGTGGCCCTTCGTGGAGGGGTCCGAAATCAACCCTATCTCTTGTTTCCCCACACATACGGACTCTAAAAATAGCCTATACTTATGTATTTCGAAATTACATGGGCCTGGCCCAATAATAAGGTGACGCAGCACCTAAAATAGCCTCGGGACGAAATTTATGAAGTGGCGTCTTGTATATTTCGTCCAAAGCTTCATGCACCCATTATGGTGGCTTCAAAGTCCTGAAATCATCACTTGTAACTCCGTTCTTGTTTCCCTTGCGCATGCCATCATCTCCATGCTTGTTCTTGCTCCAATGTTCATCCTTCTCCAAGCTAGGCCCTTCATTTGTAAGCAAAACAAATGTATCCAATTTAGGCAGCATCATATTCTCATGAACATTAGAATCATTACCAAGAAACGAAAGTACCTGGTAATTTAGTTGGCGTGCACGAGCTCTAGTAATTGGTCCAGTATGTATAGCAGCAGGGGCTGTGGGTGTAACAATTGTATTGATGTCCTCAT